>NW_023605312.1:0-25427 GCF_014898055.3 Talpa occidentalis | reverse complement strand
CCACTTCCCACCTGTGGACTTCCAGCTAGTTTGACGAAAATGGACTTTTCAGTGATAGTGCTAAAAACTGCTTCAGCCTATTATGACAGTCAACATGGCTGTTCCCTCTGGTCTCCATACAAAAGCAGGGCTGAAAGGGCCAGACAACTGTATCTCCTTCAGGGAACTCCTTCAGTCCTGGGATGAGGGGTTGAGAGACAATGCAAATAAAACACTCACTGGTATTTCCCCCTTCAGTCCCCTTCTAAACTCCAGACTTATCTTTCTAGTGGCTTCATTGGCAACATTTGGTAAGCCATGAGCAAGTAGAAAGCCAGATCTCAAGTGGATAATAAGACCTCTGAAAAGTCAAGAAGGAGCTTTTAAAGATGTCACACTTTTTTTTTTCCTAATCACGGGAAGATGAACATAGAATATTTTTAAGTAGGAAGAACAGCATGGGGGGTCTCAGGGAATGCAGAGAAACTAGGCGGGAACCTGGCGGCCTAGGGGCAGGCAGCCACAGGTGAAGAAGGCAACTTCTTTTTCATAAATGTCCTCCTCCCACCTTAAGTGGCAATGTATGCTACACATTGTGCACAGAGTGTGGGAGCACGTGCACACACACACACTCACACTTATTCACCAAAGAGCCATCCATATAAATCTCCATAATGAGGGGCCTCCCTGGTGACTCAAGGGGTTAAGCACAGCACTATGCAGTGATTATCAGTCACTGTAGGACAAGTTCGATCCCCAGTCAGGGAGCTGCCCACATGGCAAGCAGACCTCTCCTGTGTTACCCACTGCTTCCCTCAGCAGTGTGTTTCAGTAGATCTCCCTGTTCTGTTCCCCACTCTGTCTCTGGTGAATCCTCTCACCCTCCTCCACACCTCTGGCCTACACCCCAGTTTGTGTAGGCACAAATATTTTTTTTTAAAATCTCCATAACAACATCCCAAATTTCTTATTTTCTAGAAGAAATATTTCATTGAAACTGACATCCAGAAGGTCAGTCCTACTCCTTAGTACCAGTGCCGAAATGGGACACTCCAAGGTCATGGGTGGGAAGGTGGCTGGAAGTTCTTTCTTCCTCACACTACCCGTAATGTGCATCCCTGGGGTGAGCTTAAGCAACTAAACAAGAGACACACTATGGTAGGGGGTTGGAGAAAGGGAGTAGTATCAAAAAGGGTGGTGGGAATTGTATGGGGACTATAACCAAGATGAAAATGCATACCTTGTGCAAACAATGAAAAATGATGTAAAACATATATAAAATTAAAAACTCAAAAAAAAATCTGTGCTGATAGCAAGCAGAAAATTTGATTCTAACAGATGATCAGATTAGACTCTTAGAGGTGGCATGTGCGATTGTGTATGTGTGTTATGTGTGTTATGTGTTATACTTCCCCCCATTGTAAAGAAAAGGGAGAAATTTCCACCAAGAAAGTTTCCACCAAGGCTTAAGCAACAAGAGTAAAATGAATAGTATCCTCCTCCTTATAGACAGCTGGATTATTTTCTACCAAAGTTTGCAATTGATTTGCAAAATGCAATGAGAAATTACAATATATACATTTTCCTCCCCATAAAATGCAAAACAAAGGACAAGGATTAAGAAAATTGAGGGAGGTTAGGGAATGAATTAAAAAGAATTGTAGTTTGCATTTCTCTGACATCTAGTGTGTTTGATAAGCTCTTATCTATTGTACTTCTCATGTGAACCATATAAAATGGGCCAGGGTGACCCAAAGATAGGTCAATCTGGTTTTGTCACTCAAGTTTTTCTCACTGTATTGTTAATAGCTCTTTAGAAAATACCTTTAAAAGAACTCAGTCATATCCAAGAAACTGGGGATTTACAAACAGAAGACTTCCCATATATCAATGCTTCTTGAGTAAATATTTTGTTATCTTTTACAAAAAATGTTGATTTAGGATGAATATGAGGATATATGTGAGAAAAAGATAAATGCCCCCAAAGGGAACTTTCTAACCTTTGAGCTGGCCACCAAGGAGACAGCAGCGGAATACAGGAGAGGAACCCTAGACAGGATTCTTTTTTTTTTTTTTTAAGATTTACTTATTTATCTATACAAGCACTGGGCACAGTCAGAAGCGTGGGAGGGTGAGAGAATCCACCAGAGCCAGAGCAGGGAACAGAACAGGCAGACTAACGAAATACACTGCTGAGGGGAGCAGCGGGTATGGCAGGATAGGTCTGTGTGCCATGTGGGACCCTCGCCTGTGGCCGGGGATGGAACCGGCTCTGCAGAGGCTGCAGGCAGCCCCGCTGTGCCACCAGGGGAGGACCCTAGACAGGATTCTATACCAAGATTGTCTGCGGGAGAAATTGGGAAATGGCTGTTAGGGAAACTCAAAACTGTAAAATTCTATGATTCTGTGAAATGGAAAAATTCTCCAGAGTTTTATCCATACTACATCCTCCAAGATAATGGTGGATTAATTCTGACTGCATTAGGTCACTTTTACATTGCAAACTCCATGCTTCTATCTTGGGGTTAAACAGTAATGAACATATAGTCTGGTTTGTGAGTACAATATAAGGAGCACTGGAAAGAACCTATGGAACAGTCTAGCATGTGCTTTTATGGTATTTGATTATATCTTTGAAATCAGAACGTTAGTCAATAAAATGAGTACTTACTGCTAAAAGATATAAAATAAGACCTCTATAAAATATCAGAATTTTCAAGATTTTAACATGCACTATTCCATCTAACTACTAAAATGCATTAAAATTGAGGTCTAACTTGGTATAATAGAAATCTTTAATTTAGTGTACTTTGGGTCACATGTCACAAAAATAATCATAGATTTGGATAAAACAAGGCCTTTCATCCAGGCACTATAAATAAACCTTACATTTGGCGTTCATTTAGAACTTGCAAAGGCCACGTAGATCATTGTTTCCTCCAGCTCCTTTGATACCATCAGACACATATTCATAAGGGCACATTATTTATTACATATTATGCCTATTTCTAGCCTCCATTTTTCTTGGCATTTTATATTCCCATAAGATAATTTGAAATACTATGCCATTATTTACCTATGTTGAATATAATTAGGCTCATTCTGGTTGTCAGTAATAGAAAATAAACTGAAGTAAAATAGGGGAATCCCACAGTTTAAAGACATATAGATTGTGCATTAACTCCAAGAGCAGGACCTAAATTGTGAAGTGGAAGCAGGAAACTTCAGTATTCCCAGGGTAACCACTGTTGTTATCTGTTTGCTTTTTACTTGTGAGTCCATAAGTAAGTCTACTTAGTGATTTTCTCTCTGTTACTGAGGGAAGGAGAAGGAAATATGCTTCATAAGAAACTTTTATTTTTATTTCATTTTTTAAAGATTTATTTTATTTATGCACACAAGAACTGGGATCTCCAGGCCAGAGTTATGGGGGTTGAGAGGATTCACCAGAGACAGAGTGGGGAGCAGAACAGGCAGATCTACTGAAATACACTGCTGAGGGGAGCAGTGGGCGAGACAGGAGAGGTCTGCTGCACCATGTGGGTCAGCTCCCTGGTCAGGGATCAAACTCATGCCATAGTGGCTGGCGATAGCTTCATAGCACTGATACTTTAATTCCCGTGCCACTAGGGAGGTTTAAAACTTTTAGTATTTTATGTAAGTGTTTAGCACAAGTTCTGATGCTTAGCTGCCTTCCCTGCTCCCATGTGGACATTTCCTGTGGTTGAGGTTTGACATTGACTCAGAAAGGTTGCTCTTCTAAAATCTAGGATTATTATACCCTCTTTATATAATACAACGAGTGAGCATTATCTATTTCCTATTAGAGTCAAATAAAAGCAGCAAATAAATATTGCGAAAAGACAATTGAACTTAAATTCATAAGGGTCTCATAACAAAAAAATAGCGGTAAACTTTATTTTCATGTTAACCCCAAGCTGTGATAAAGGTTTCCTTTTATGAGCCTGTGGGATGTTCTCTGCACTCACCTTCTCAGGTAGTGATGCTAGTATGTTGTGAAATCATGACCCTTTCTTGAGCATAGCTACAGCATATTATAATAAAATAGAACCGGATGTGAGATTAGTCTCAAAATATGTGTCATCTACTTAAATTTGATGATGATGATGATGATGATGAAGACAATAGCTGTTATTAAGTGTGTCCTGTATTCATGGCACTATTCTAAGTTCAGTGTATGTTATTCTTTAATCCTCATAGTAAGTCAGTGAGGTTGCCTATTTTACAGATGAGGAAATGGGCTTAAAATCATGAATATGGTATGTGGTAGAGGCTGGACTGGATCCCAGGCAGTCTATCTCCAAAATCCAAATAGCTAGCATCCCTGCTCCACTGCCTTTGGTAGACATTCACCATGAAACTATCAAATGCTTGGAAAGTGTGGAAAATTTCATTTTAATTAGCACCAATCAAGTACTATGTGCCCAGCATCCAGCATGCATTTCACAGACGTGCCTGAGAGACACATCAAGCTATGTCTCCTGGTTTTGTTAAAGCAGCTCCTAGTTAACTCAGGTTGTCATAATAAAATACCACCAAGTGAGTCTATTTTATCAATCACTTATGTTGAAATCATTAATGGTATCAGTGAGAGTCCACATCTAACATTTGTCATATTATTTAATAAGCTTGTTATTTCATCTTAAAGTTAATTTCTGAAAATGCTAATTAGCAAAGCATTTGTTTTCTATTGGGATATGGATAACAAAAATGCTTACAATAGATGCCAAGAAGGAATAACCCTGCTTAGATGGCTAGCTCATTACTATCAGGGAGTGAAGTCCTGTTTAAACCAGTTAAACTTAAGTTTCTGCTTAAGAAACAACCAGGAGTATGTAATACTGAACACATGCACACATGTTATTGTACTGTCACATTCAAGAACAGGCAGACTAGAGACAAAGAAAACAATACTACTCAAACCATCCTAGTGGGGGAATTTGATGACACATGTACACATTTGCATAGTTGCTAGTAAAAGCAGTACTTAAACTTGAGAGGTTTTCACAATTCATGAAGAGAAGACATTAATTACAAGATGTATCATTATTTTATATATGTTGGGAAGAAAACCAAACTTCTCAAGATGAGGTGATAGTGGGAAAGTTGTACTTGAAGTCATGGTACTTTGTTGAATACATTTTTTTGTTGTAGCACCATTGGTTTATAAAGTCATGAGTTTTCTGGAAGTATAGGATCCCCTTCCTCAGGTGTGGCAGCACACCCCCCACTGAGGCACCCACTATCTATGTGTTCTCTGCCCACACTGTTCTTACCTCTCCCTCCTGTGGATACCTGTGGATGCCTCAGTTCTATCATCAGATTTAAAAGGTCAGTTTTAAGGTTTCTCTTGGTCTGACCCTTTGTTTGGTTTCTCTATATTCCACATATAAGTGACACCATCCAGTATTTGCCTTTCTGCTTCTGGCTCATTTCACTTATCATAATCCTTGCCAGCTCTATCCAAGTTGCTGCAAATGGCATGAGTTTATCTCTTTTCATTGCTGAGTAGTATTCCTTTGTGTGATCAACTTCTTGATTCAATCTAAACATAAACCCACCATACACACATGCATGTCTCAAACTTGGCACCAAGTAGGAGGCAAAAGAAAATCTTCCCAGAACACTTTTTTTTTTCGCTGAGCACACACTCATACAGGTTTAAAGTCCGAATGAAGGCCACCTGTGTCATCCCCAAAACTCATTTAAAGTCATTGCACAGGTCAGCAGAAGTTCCAGGTGACTGACAGAAGCCACCTGCAAACTCTCTGGGAAAGTCCAATTTCAATCCAGGCAGACAGCAATCGTAAGACACTTGATTTGAAGGAACATGCTAATTTCTGAAAAATTAACATGTGAGAAATATGTGCATACTTTGGCATTGAAAATGTGGAACATTTATTACTTCACTTACTGTCTTGCATTAAAGAGTCTCTAGACCGTGACTTTACTGTGGACATTGCGATGCTATAGAGAAGCTGGATATATTATGGTATGATTAAATAATAATGATTTACTATGTGCATTTATAGTGCCAACGGAACTGTAGAAAGAGATCATTTCAAAGCTGTATTCTAATCACTCACTGGCATTGAACTCACCTGGCTCACAAAGAAAGGCTTTCCTTTTGTTGACTTGTCATCTATCTTCTCTAATGGAAAAGAGCTCTCTTTGGAGAGCAAGCCTCTGGGAAACCTCTTATAAAAAATTAAGTTCTTTCAGGTTCATCCTTTGATTCTTAGTAGATCTCCAGCAGATGTTTCTGTGCTTTTGAAGTACAGTTGTTAGAGTTTTAAGTTGATTAAGCTGTCACTCAAAATTGTTGTTCATATCATCGATCCAACATCAAAAAGCGGCCATGCTGGGGATCTGATGTCATAAAGTTTTGGAGTGGATGTAGAAGCAGGTGGAGTATTACATCTTGGATATTCATCCCTGCATCACTTTGAGGTGCCTCCATTGGAAATGGACAGGGGCTGGCTTGGGGAAACTCGGACGCTCAGAGTAGCCCCTGGACACATAGAGAAAAACTGAATAAATTGTTTGAGTTGGGAGACAGTTTGAACTGGGAGGTTTTCACCCTAGCATTTGAAAAACAACTGAAAATCAAAGCATTTTACTGTCATAAACGTTTCATTTTCTAATCATGTTTGATTCAGAGAAAGGTTGCAAATACAGACTTCTCCTTAATTCCTGGCCCAATTCTCCTCATGTTAATAGTTTATGTTACCATGGTACGTTTGTCAAAACTAAGAAATGAACATGGATATATTCAAAGCCTTTTAAAATGGTATTTAAAAAAAAGTCTTTCGAAATACACTGTGAAGCTTCAGATAGTATATGAATCCACACACGATTATATATGTAAAAGATATGTATGAAGTGCAACTGAATTAACTTCTCACTTTGTGTATGCTATCCCTACCCCACCATCACCCAATGAAAATTTAGATGAAGAACCATTTTAAACCTGTCAAGGGCAAATTCGAGATTCTGTTCTTCCATGCTCTGTTCCCACTGCCAGGGAGTTATCCATCCTGTAACGACTATTGCGTAGAGTGGGTGCTGCAGAAATCCACACGCAGTCATATTTCTAATTTATATAAATAACTTTCATCCTAAAATGCAATATAAGTGTAGAGATTATATCTTGATTCTTCCATCTTTCATTGCTATGTGACCTTAAGCAAGTAGGAATATATTAACATCTATCTGATAAGGCAAATGGATATTGCACTCCTTTACCTAAAGTGCTTTAGCATTACTACCTATTGATCAATCCTTTCTCACTTCCTAAGGACTCATCAGGGACTAACGGAAAGAAAACAATTTTTTTTTTATATTAAAGTGACTTGTTTCTTTTTTAAAGATTTATTTATTTATTTATTTATACAAGAACCAGGGTACAGGCCAGATGCGCAGGAAGGTGAGAGGATTCACCAGAGACAGAGTAGGGAATAGAACAGGCAGACTGATGAAATACACAGCTGAGGGGAGCAACAGGTGAAACAGGAGAGGTCTGCCCCACCATATGGGTATCTCTGCAGCCAGCGGGGAATCGAACCCGTGCTGCAGAGGCTGCGGACAGCTTCACAGAGCTGCACTCAACCGCCTGCGCCACCAGGGGAGGCCCAAAGTGACTTTTTTCTTGTTTTATCCTCATCACACACTGGATCTACTCGCTTATTTGAACTCTGGCATTTGCAGACAATAATGTTTTTATTATTTGTAAATATTTATTAAGGGCATAAATTAGACAGCACTATATGCAGAAGAAAGAATGCTGGGCACAAATGAATGCGATGGAACTTGTGGTTTTGTGGGAAAACAGGTACTGTCAACATGTTACATATGGACATATGATTCCTTCAGGGATGTGACTAAAGGATGAGTTGGTGCTGATGAGGCTGCGGTAGATGGGGGATTTAGAGTAGGAAGAGCTTTATATACAAAGTTCTTCTGGCAGGAGGGAGGACACAAGACACAGAAGATGTCAAGCTGGGAGAACTGACATCAATGGTCATAGATGGAACCTGAAAGGTAACTAGGAACAGTGTCAAAAAGGAACTTGACCAATTACTAGATTATGCTTTATTGATATCAATTGATATTGGTATATTATTATCACCCTGTGTGTTTCTGCCTTCAAGTAAGAAGACTCATTCATTTCATAAGTGTTCGAGAAATACCTACTGTTCCCAGCATGGTTCTAGACACTGAAGGCACAACAGTTAAAGAAAAGCATAAGAATCCCTGCAGTCAAGGAATTAACATTTTAGTGGATTCCTACACTAGACATAGGAGAGTATGAGAGAATAGTTGTCATTTTTTTCATTACAATCTCCCTACACGCACCCTCCTATACACATACCTGCCCCCACAGCCTTGCCCTTCATCTGTTTAGGTGCTATATGTGTATTTGTGCTTTGTACATGAAACAAGTAAGACATTTCACCCTCAAGAACCAATTTTTACACCTTTGGGGACAATATCACTTGCATTGAGAATTCATGTTACCCATAAACAGACTGATTAAAACTGGTATGTTAGTAAACCTGTGTTTGCTCTGTGTCAACTGGTTTTTTTGAGCTATTTCCCTATTCTGCATGTGTCCATTGGCCCAAAAAGCTCCTTGAGCACTCTCACCATCTCATTTCCTTAGCTGAAAATAACTGTTTTTAGCTTTATTGACTTGAGGTCTAATTTCTTTTTTAAAAAAGAACTAACTTTTGGGCCACTCTGGTGGTCTAGGGGCTAAGTCTCAGTGCTATGGTTGCAATGGCAATGGCCTGAGTTCAATCCCCAGCCAGGGAGCTACCCACATGGCATAGCAGACCTTTCCTCTCTTGTCCGCTGCTCCCCTCAGCAGTGTATTTCAGTCAGTCTGCCTGTTCTGCTCCCCACTCTCTGGTGAATCCTCTCTCCTGCACACCTCTGGCCTGCACCTCAGCTCTTGTATGCAATACATAAATAAATCTTTTAAAACAGAGCTAATTATTTTCTTAGAAAATTTAAGAGTTACTAATTTCATAAACATGTATATCACCAGTTTAATTCTATGCTTAATATGTCCATTTCATTCGGTTTGTTGGCTTTCAAAACTAAATACATTATTATTACAGAAAATAACAAACACCATGACTATGATAGTGTAAGTGGCAAAGTAAAGTTCAAGAATGGGGGCAGTTTATTTGTATGCAAATACAATAGTTTCTGTAACTATTTCAGTGAAGAATTAGTAAATGACTTCATTAAATACAATATAATTGGGAAACACCAAAATCGAGTGAATTCTAAATTGTTTTGCAAGTTCTGTATAGACTTGCTGAACAAATCATATTTTAGGTTGTCAGTTTTTAGTGCTGTAAAATGCATTACAAAGTGCCAGTCATATATCTTGGATTTTGTTTTCTCTGTGTAGAATTAAATTCCAGATTTGCTTTGATCTCACTCTTGTATTTACACCTTGCTCTATTGTTTAAACTGTCTTCTTTTATTTACAGTATACAGAGAGGGAAGCAGGTTTAAGTCCAATTACCATAATTTCTGCTTGACTTATGAGCACTTACATGGTTTAAATCTTGCTTTGGTGACAGGAAATTTTTCCTTCAGGATTCCTTAATAAATCCTTCCAAGCCAATGAATAACTTGATTCATAATCAGTCCCTTCAATGTACAAAATACTTAGGTTCTTGGGTATCACTAAGTTTGAGGACCAAGCCTTCTGTCTGGAACACAAACCAAGAGCAGGAACAACACTTGGCTGTGTCAAAATCTGTCAACAACTGTCCAATTCTAAGAAATGATCATAGATTCTCATCTGCTGGATTCAGTGCAAACCCTTTAGCATGGAACTACATAAGATGCTATATGAAGTGTCCATTTCTCCTCTCCTGGTACCTCAAATCAAATGTTTGGGATCATTCTCTGTTCCATCTTTATGCTCTTGTTTGTTACAGGTTCTGTAACTTGGTCATCACTTTATATCCCCCTTTGAAAAATCCTATTTGTCTAGAAGAAGACAAGATTGAAAACTAACACTTGAAAGTTGACTATAGAGCTGAAACACCCAGAGGGAAGAGGAAGTAGGAGAGGGGTAAGAATTAAGAGGGAAAGAAACACAATTGACTATGGTGATGAAGATGGGTGATTTGGTGTTGAGAGCACTATGGTGGTGATTCCTGTTGTGGGTGCGGGACCTAATGCTACTTCAATTAAAATATAAATTTATAATAAATAAAAATAACACAAATAAAAATCAACATACAAACCAAAAAGAAAAGAAAAGAAAAAGGACAGTAAGTGAATGTTAGTTGTCATTCAAGGCCTAGCTCAAATTTAAATCACCCTTGGTAACTATAGCTCAAGTCAACCTAGCTATTCTCTAAACTCTTACAGAAATTTATTGATGCTTATTTTGACTATAATCCTCACACGCACAAATGTTTAGTTGTTTTAACTCTTCAATCTGGGTTTACAAATGCAAGCAGTGTCACTAAATGAGCTTGAATCTTAAAGTCACTTGTAGTAGTTTTACAACATATAGACAATTATTTAATATTTATTATTTCAAAAGCTGAATTTAATTCCATCCCATGAGTATGGGTCAGGCTTAGTGGTTCAATTCTTTTTTAAATTTTTTTAAAGATTTATTTATTTATGAATACAAGAGCTGGGGTACAGGCCAGAGGTGAGGGGGGTGAGAGGATTCACCAGAGACAGAGTAGGGAACAGAGCAGGCAGACTGACTGAAGTACACTGCTGAGGGGAGTAGTGGGCGAATCAGGAGAGGTATACCTCGCCATGTGGGAATCTCCCTGCCTGGCTGGGGATCAAACTCATGCCGCAGAGGCTGTGGATGGTTTCACAGTGCAGGGAACTTCACCAGGGAGGCCCTTAGTGGCTCATTTCTAATGAGTGGAATGTGGCAAAAGGGACATTAACTCCCAAGGCTCATGGAAGGCATAATGACTTTTAATTTGCTCCCTCTCTTAGGCAACTCATTCTGGGGAAGGGAAGCTGCCATCTTGTAAGGACATTCAAGCAACCCTATGAGGAGGGGTGCAGATTGAGAAATGTGCCATTTTTTACAATGGCACGTGAGTGGGCCATCCTGGACACAGTCAAACCTTTAGATGTCTGCTGCATATGCTGAGATCTTGATTGCAACCTGAGCTGTACCTAAACTCCTAACCCATAGGAACTGAGAGGCAATGAATTTTTTTTGTTTTAAGCTGATATATTTGGGGAAAACATGTTATACAGGAAGAAATAATAACACGGCATGCTCTACTCCTCATCTCTCATTTTATTTTCTGCATCCAATCCAACACTAAGGTATGACTAATATTTTCCTCCAATATATACCCTAATTCATCTACTTTCTTCTGCCACTGCCACTACCTTTGTGAACCATCATTGTCTTTCTGCATGTCTTTCTGTTGTTTCTGATTTCATTGTTTATTTCCCCTCATCTCACTTGACCCACCCTCCCTCCAGCAAATTTTGCACACTTGAGCAGTGAGCCCTTTGCGCCTTTGGTTATGGTGCTCTGCAGGGCTGAAAAGCATCCTGAGGTAGGCAAACATCTAGGTCCGATGCCTTCTGGTTCCTGGGCAGACAAACCATGTGTAATCCCTGCCCTTCCAGGGTGGGCAGGACAGTGACTGTACTGGATCTCACCACTGTGATTAAATTGCAACAATAGTACAGATATTTTACAAATGACAGCAAGCCCTCAAGTCAGGTGATTTTGAATTAACAAAGAGATGATTATCTTTAGTTGACCAGACTAAATTAGATGAGTCCTTAAAGAGACTGGGTTCTTCATTAAGGGAGAAATTTGCAGAATGAGAGAAATTCCTCTGCTTATTTCAAAGAAGTATATACCTAATGGGGAGGGTCACATGACTGCAAGTGGTATGGCTTCTGGTACTTGAGGGCCTCTGTTCCTACAACTATAATAATCTGAATTCTGCTAACAACCAGTGAGCTCAAACCAGGATATTATGCTTCTGATGGAGCACAGCTCTGAGTGACCCTCGATAGAAGCCTTGTGAGATCTGAGCAAGAGCCTAGTCATTCTGTGTTTAGTCTGCTGACCAAAGAAACTGTGAGACAGCACGTTTGTCCTATTCGGTCAATAAACCTGTGACAATTTGTTATGCAGCAACAGAAAACCAATGCATGCACAGACCCCCTTCACTGGCCAAAAATGCAAAAGTGCTCCAGTAATACACTGGAATAATTTTGATTTATATTTTGGACTCAGCAAAATTTCTTCTTCAGCCTGCTAAGCCCGAACACAATTTGGAAAAACATTTCTCATCCCATCCTCACTTCATGACATACTGGTTATTGTGTTCCAGGCACTATTAAAGTGCTTTAGAAGTATTGCCTCATTTAATATGCCTAACAATCCTAAGAGGGTGATACTATTATTATCCTCATCTCATAAAAGCTGAAGGGAGAGAGCTTATTCCCAGCCACAGAGTGCTGGGATAGCAAGAGACTCCAATTATTTGGAGCCATCACTCCTAATTCTGGTTGTCAGAATATGGCCAAAACAGGGCATCCCTGATGGCCTAGGGGATAAGCATCAGTACTATCACACCAGGGCCTGATTTCAATCCCTAGCCAGGGAGGTAACCCACATGGTGCAGCAGACCTGTTCTGTATAGCCCACTGCTCCCCTCAGCCATGTATTTCAGTAGATCTGCCTGTTCTGCCCTCGATTCTATCTCTGGTGAATCTTCTCACCCCCCCATACCTCTGGCCTACATCCCAGTTCTTGTATGCATAAAGAAGTGAAAATAAATCTTTTAAAAAAAGAATGTTGTCAAAACAGTGAAATGCAGAAAACATAAAAGTCTGAAAAATGTGAATCTCATCACTTTCGTACTTGAAATCTTTGAGTTTTTTCCCAATATATTTACAATCAAACCTGAACCCTTTACTTTGTCTCTGAGCAAAGCATGATCTGGTCTTGTCCTCACTTCCTAGATTTATTCCATGCTACATAAATGATAGTTTGTGACCTCCAAATTCAACAGTCATCAAACATATAGCAAATGCATAGGAGGTTTTTAAACCTCAGTTATATTAACAAATCTCTGCATGTGGAGCAGGTATGTATTGAATATTTATCATGTGCCTGGTTAAAGAAATTCAGGAATGATGTGACATAACCCCCAATTTCAAGCTGTCAAGCAAAGAGGATGAACATTTAAATGCGTAGAGTACAGTGACAAGCACAGGCTGGAGAATCCCTGCAGAAGCATCTTTGGCATTTAGTTTGCTTACCTGCTTTGATGCAAAAAGAAAAAGCTGTGATATTTTCTGTCAATCAGGCTGTCACACTTTTCACACTGTATAGTGTGACAATATAGTGACTAATTACTTGGTTACTAGGAATTTGGGACAACCCAGAAAACGGGAGTTTTAGAGTAAAAGGAAGATAGTCCTGGGTAGCTAGGTATGGTTAATATCTCTACATTTATGTGCCAGTCTGTACACACACCCAGGACAAATTCCTTATCTGTCTATATACAAATATGTAAGTGAAACAGGCTCTACAAAATGATCACTATATTTATAGCATATATTAGAATACAATTTTTCCTAATGTGTTTTTAATTCCAAACTACTGGCCTACTAAATTAATTTGTAAATGTTCTAGTTCATTTTAATCTGTTATTTCAAAAAAAAATGACCATTCTAAGAATTTCCCATTCATTGATTATTTTTGTGTTTAATTTGTAAGCCACCACGGTAGAGCACAAATGGGCATTTCTGTTTCTTTCCTCTTTTTTTTGAAGGTGAGGGTTGAAGTCAGACTTATTGTGGTAGGTTTTACGTAGAGCTAAATTCCCTCTTTTTATTTTTATTTTTTATTTTGTTTATTTATTTATTTATACAAGCACTGGGTATAGTCAGAATTGTGGGAGGGTGAGGGAATTCCCCAGAGCCAGAGCGGGGAGCAGAGCAGGCAGAAGGACCGAAGTACACTGCTGAGGGGAGCAGCGGGCAGCAGGAGAGTTCTGTGCACCATGTGGGACCCTCCTCCGTTGTCCGGGGAGCAGCCGGGGATCGAACCAGCGTTGCAGAGGCTGCGGGCAGCATTGCAACCCAGCGCTCAACCACTGCGCCACTGGGGAGGCCCTAAACTCCCTCTTTTTAGTAAAACTGTAAGTCTTAACAAATGCTTGCAGTTATGTGTCCGTCACCATAATCAAGATACAGAAATGTTCCATCACCTTCCCCACCAAGAAAAAAACTGTTTCTTTTTTATTTCTAAATTCATGGTACTTTTCTTTTCTCTGCCCTGTTTTCTACATGTATTAAATGCTCAATAAATGTTTGCTGCTATCTTGATTTTTTTTTTTAATAATTTTATTGTTATATTCCCCATACAATTGCAGCCCCCCCATTCTGACCCCAATCCCTCCCCTCCCACCCCCGCCCCCCTAAAAGTGTCTCTGGTTCATAGTTTTTTGTTGATTTTGATTTTCACTTTCTTATAGTTATTCATTTTCCTGGTCCCTTATTTAAGTTTTCTAGATTCCTGCTATGAGTGAGACCATCCGGTATTTTTCTTTTTCTTTTTGGCTTATTTCGCTGAGCATGATCCCTTCCAGCGCCATCCATGTTGCTGCAAATTGCATGTGTTTATCTTTTTTGAATGCTGAGTAATATTCCATGGTATATATGGACCACATCTTCTTGATCCAGTCATCTATTTTTGGGCATTTGGGTTGTTTCCAAAACTTAGCTATTGTAAACAGTGCTGCTATAAACATAGGGGTGCAGGTGTTCTTTGGAATTGATGTTTCTGTGTCCTTTGGGTAAATACCTAGGAGTGGAATTGCTGGATCATATGGAAGCTCTATGTTTAGTAGGTCCAGAAATCTCCACACAGCTTTCCACAGTGGTTGGACCAGTTTGCACTCCCACCAACAGTGTAGAAGAGTTCCTTTTTCTCCACACCCTCGCCAGCATTTGTTGTTGCTAGTTTTTTTAATATGTGCCATTCTCACTGGTGTAAGATGGTATCTCATGGTAGTTTTGATTTGCATTTCCCTGATGGCAAGTGATGTTGAACATTTTTTCATATGCCTGTTGGCCATTTGCATTTCCTCTTGAGAGAAGTTTCTTTTTAGCTCTTCTGCCCATTTTTTGACTGGATTATTTTCTTTGTTGTTGTTGAGTCTCATCAGCTCTTTGCAGATTTTTGTGATCAGTCCTTTATCATTAGTGTTGGGTGCAAAAATGTTCTCCCAGTTGGTGGGGTTTCTCTTTGTTTTTGTTATTGTCTCTTTTGCTGTGCAGAAGCTCTTTAATTTGATGTAGTCCCAGCTGTTTATCTTTGCCTTCACTATCACTGCTTTGGGTGATGTGTCTGTAAAGATGTCTTTGATGTGCAAATCACGTAGTGTTTCGCCTATATTTCCTTCTATATATTTTATGGTTTCAGGTCTTATGTCTAGTTCTTTAATCCATTTTGAGTTGATTTTTGTGTATGGTGTGAGGTGGTGGTCAAGCTTCATTCTTTTGCATGTAGCGACCCAGTTTTCCCCGCACCATTTATTGAACAAACTTTCTTTGCTCCAATGCATATTCTTTGCTCCTTTGTCAAAGATTAGTTGACCATAAATCTGTGGGTTTATTTCTGGATTTTCTATTCGATTCCATTGGTCTGTATGTCTGTTCTTGTTCCAATACCATGCAGTTTTGATGATTATGGCTTTGTAGTATAGTTTGAAGTCTGGGAGTGTGATGCCTCCATTCCCTTCTTTTTTTTTTCAGGAGAGCTTTGGCTATTCGGGGTTTTTTGTGATTCCATATGAATTTCATCAATAATTGTTCTATTTCTTTGAAGAATGACATTGAAATTTTGATTGGAATAGCATTGAATCTGTATATTGCTTTTGGTAGGATGGCCATTTTAATAATGTTTATTCTTCCAATCCATGAGCAGGGGATGTCTCTCCATTTCTTTGTGTCTTCTTCTATTTCTTTTAACAGTGTTTTATAGTTTTCTTTGTATAGGTCCTTTACCTCTTTTGTTAGATTTATTCCCAAATATTTGATTTTTTTTGTTTCAATAACAAAAGGGATGGTCTTTTTGATTTCTTCTTCTTCAGATTTATTGTTTGTGTATAGGAAGGCTACTGACTTTTGCGTGTTTTGTATCCTGCCACTTTACTGAACTGATTGATGAGTTGAATTAGCTTTTCTGTGGAGTTTTTGGGGTTCTCTATGTATAATATCATATCGTCTGCAAAGAGTGATAGTTTGACTTCTTCTTTTCCTATTTGGATTCCTTGGATGTCTTTCTCTTGTCTTATTGCCCTGGCTAGGACTTCCAGTATTATATTGAAAAGCAATGGTGAGAGTGGACATCCTTGTCTTGTTCCAGATCTTAATGGAATTGCTTTCAGCTTTTCACCATTGAGAATGATACTGGCTGTTGGCTTATCATAGATGGCCTTTATGATGTTGAGGTATGTTCCTTGTATCCCCAGAATTTCAAGGGCTTTTATCATGAATGGGTGTTGCACTTTGTCGAAAGCTTTCTCAGCATCTATTGATATTATCATATGGTTTTTATATTTCTTTTTGTTGATGTGTTGGATAACGTTGATTGATTTTCGGATGTTAAACCATCCTTGTGCCCCTGGAATGAATCCAACTTGGTCGTGGTGAATTATCTTATGGATACATAGTTGGATTCTGATAGCTAAAATTTTATTGAGGATTTTTGCATCAGTGTTCATTAGGGAGATTGGCCTGTAGTTTTCCTTTTTTGTGTTGTCCTTGTTCGGTTTTGGTATTAGTGTAATGTTGGCTTCATAAAACGTGTTTGGTATTGTCCCTTCCTTCTCAATTTTTTGGAAGAGTTTGTGAAGGATAGGCACTAATTCGTCTCTGAATGTTTGGTAGAATTCATTTGTAAATCCATCAGGTCCTGGGCTTTTGTTTTTGGGGAGGTTTTTGATTACCATTTCAATTTCGCTAATTGTAATTGGTCTGTTTAGGTGTTCTATTTCTTCTTTATCTAGCTTTGGGTGATTGTAGAGTTGTAGGAATTTGTCCATCTCCTCTAGATTGTTAAACTTGTTTCCATATAACTGTTCATAGTAGTTACTGATTATTCTTTTGATTTCTGCTGTGTCCGTTGTGATTTCTCCTCTTTCATTGATGATCCTGTTTATTTGTGCTTTCTCCCTTTTTTCCTTTGTGAGCCTGGCTAAGGGTTTGTCTATTTTATTGATTTTTTCAAAAAACCAGCTCTTGGTTTCATTGATCTTTTGGATTGTTTTTTAGTTTCAATTTCATTTATTTCTGCTTTGGTTTTTATTATTTCTTTTCTTCTACTGGTTTTGGGGTTTTTTTGTTGTTCTTTTTCTAGATCTTTGAGCTTCGAGATGAGGTTGTTTCTTTGCGTTCTTTCTTGTTTCTTGATGTGAGCTTCTATTGCTATATATTTTCCTCTTATTACTGCTTTTGCTGCATCCCATACATTTAGGATATTAGTGTCCTCCTTGTCGTTCAATTCAAAAAATTTTTTAATTTCTTCTTTGATCTCCTCATTAGTCCAATGGTCTTCCAGTAGTGTGGTTTTTAATCTCCATGAGGTAGGAAAGTTCCTTGCCTTCTTTTTATGGTTTATTTCTAGTTTGATGCCTTCATGGTCAGAAAAGATGGTTGATATGATTTCAATCTTGGTGTATCTGTTGATGTTTGTCTTGTGCCCCAGTATGTGATCGATCCTGGAGAATGATCCGTGTGCGCTTGAGAAAAATGTGTACTCCGTTTTTTTTGGGGTTTAGTGTTCTATAGATGTCTGTTAAGCCTAATTGCTCTAGGTCCTTATTTAGAGCTTTGGTTTCTTTACTTATTTTTTGTCTTGTTGATCTATCCATTGTTGATAGTGGTGTGTTGAAGTCTCCCACTACGTATGTGTTTTCTCTGATGTCTGTTTTCAGAGAGGCCAACAGTTGTCTGATATATTTTGGTGCTCCTTCGTTTGGTGAGTATATGTTAATGAGTGTTATTTCTTCTTGAAGTATTGTCCCCTTGATCATAATGTAGTGACCATTGGGGTCTCTTTTTATCTTTTTGAGTTTGAAATCTGTTTTATCTGATATAAGTATAGCTGTTCCTGCTTTCTTTTTTGGTCCATTTGCTTGTAGGATTGTTTTCCATCCTTTAACTTTGAGCCTATTTTTATCTTTTGTAGCTAAATGTGTTTCCTGGAGACAGCAAAAGGTTGGGTTTTTGTTTCTTAATCCAGGCTGCCACTCTGTGTCTTTTTATTGAAGAGTTTAGTCCATTTACATTTAGAGTTAATATTGATATGTTAACATCTGTATTTGCCATTGTGTTTGTCTTTCCTTTGATTTTATTTATTTATTCTTTTAATAACTTTTTTTTTTTTTGGCCTTCTTTCATTGTTATTCGTCCTCTGAGGTTCTGGCTTTAGGACTCCTTGTAGTATTTTTTGGAGTGGGGGTTTAGTTGCAATGAAATTCCGGAGTTTCTGTTTGTCTGGGAAGGTCCATATTCTTTCTTCAAAGAGTAAGGAGAGCTTTGCGGGATAGAGTATTCTTGGTTGGCATCTGTTTTCTTGGAGTCTGTTGACTATGTCCCTCCACTCTCTCCTTGCCCGTAGTGTTTCTTCGGAGAAGTCTGATGTCAGCCTGATTGGTTTTCCTTTGAATGTTATCTGTTTCTTCCCTCTTGCCAGCTTCATTATTTTTTCCTTGTCCTGGATTCTTGGGAGCTTTACTATTATGTGTCTTGCTGTATTTTTCCTTTCGTCGTGGAAGTTTGGTGTTCTTCTTGCTTCTTGTATATCAATTTTCAGCTCCTTCTTCACATTTGGGAAGTTCTCTTCAATTATCTCTTTGAATATTTTCTCTGTTCCTACATCTCTCTCCTCTCCTTCTGGTATTCCTATAACTCTTATATTTCCTTTCCTCATGGAGTCAGATAGTTCCCGAAGTCTTTCTTCGTTCTTTTTCCTTCGTACTTCTCTTTCCTTTTCTGTTTTGGTTCTTTTTATTTCTGTGTCTTCAAGATTACTTATTCGTTCTTCCATTTCATCTATTCTGCTTTCATTGCTTTTCCCAGAATTCTTTAGTTCTTCCATTAATTCTTTGATCTCCTGCATTTCTTTTACTTCCCTCTTTAGGGATTCAATTTCCTTCTTCTGACCATTGTTTTCCCTCTCTAGGGACTCAATTGCATTCTTCTGATCGTTGATTATTTTTCCCTTATCGTTGTTTTCCTTTATGACTTCTGTCAGTTTTTTAATCACGGCAATTTTAAATTCTCTTTCTGGAAGGCTCAGAAATTCTTCCAAGTTATTGTCTTTGCAATCTGGGGGCTGGCTTTCTTTTTGTGGTGTGCTTTTTCTCTGGAGAGTTGCTAGGTTGCGTGTGGTTCTTCTCCTCCCTACTGTCTGTTTTCTAATTTGCCATATGCATTGGGACACTGTGTTGTTGGGACTGGCCGGCATCTTGGGTGGGCTTCTCTGCTCCCCTCTGGTTCTTCCAGGAGTCATCTGTCAGTTTCAAGCAGCCGGGCAGCCGGGGCTGTGTGCTGGTCCTGGTCTCCTCCTGGGGGGCGGGGCTCTCTTTAATGGCGCCTGGAGCTCACCTCCGCGGCGGATCCTGCAGGGTTCGCCTCAGCTCCCGTTCACGGGGTGTGGTGGCTGCAATAGTTCCTTTCCACTCACAGTCCCGCTTGCTGTGTCCGTTTTTCTTGTGGGCCGTTGTGGTTTGTTGTTTCCCTCCTCTCTGCCGGTCGGAGAGTGCCGACTTTGTGGGCGGGGGAGGGGAGCAGGTTCTGCGCTTCCCTCCCTTCTCGTCCTCTTTTATGGCAACTTTCTTCTTCGGGCAGTTTGCTGGAGTCGTCCGTTTATCTTCCGTGTCCCAGTTCTCACTGGGACCTGCCGCTTTTCCTCCCTATTAACTTTTTTAATGGGAGATCTTACTCGCAGCGTCTCCTCGCCGCCATGTTGCTCCGCCCACTCGCTGCTATCTTGATTTTTTTTTTCAGTCTTATAAAAGCAAGGAAACAGTTAACTGTGTCAGTATTAACAAACAGGTGTTTGTGATCAACACTTTTGGGTTTTTGTGACAATTGGGCTCCTTTTCCAGTAGAAATTGCCAGCAGAGATTTATTAGCTTATTCTTATAGGGTCTTTGCCCTTCTCTAAGTGATGGTGAATGACACTCTCAGAGAATGGGATCCTCATAAAGAAAATACCATATTTTCACTTAGGTTCAAGCCTGAAACTATAACATGACCTAATGCTTACCAAGGTGCTCCAGAGGCATTACAAAATGGCATTGCAAATGGTATTTTTCCCTCAAGGTCTTTACAGGTAAATCAATAATACAAAAATGAGTAGAAAAGAACAACGGATATACAAGGTACTTAGTGCTGGGAAGCCGTGAGAGGGAAGCACTGAGTTTGTGCTAGGGGGTGGTCAGAGCAAGCTTCCTTGGATGAGGTTGAAACTCTCTACTCTGCACCAGGCACAGTGGCTCATCCTAACAACACCCATTAATCTCGTTATCTATGAGAATCCTCTCCTGGAGTATTTAACAGCAACCTTTTCGATGCCCTTTAATAAGAAATCCAAAGGCAGAAAGTTCAGGAGAGTGGTAGCTTCCCTAAGACGTCACCAGGCCCCCATCGCCATGTTTCTTGTCCAACCAGCCTGCCTGTGAGGATTTATCCTCATGTATATTCTCATGCACAGATATTTCACACAGATATTTTCTGTGGAAGCAAAAGCTCCTATTAATTGCCCAAGAGAAAGGAGAACATATGTCCACCAAAAACTTGTATACTAATGTTCATAGAAGCATTATTTACAATAGCCAAAAAGTAGAAACAAAACAGATGTCCATTAACTGATGAGTAGATAAATAAAAATAAAATGCTGTATACTCACAATGAAACATTATTCAGTCATAAAAAGGAATGGAGTATTGATGCACACTCCAATATAGATGAATCTTCTAAACATTATGCTTAGCGAAAGAAGTCAGACACAAAGGCCACATGTTGTATGATTCCATTTGCATGAAATGTCCAGAACAGGCAACTGTATAGTACAGAAAGCAAATTATCAATTGTCTAGGATGTGGGGGGAGGGGTGGACCTGGGGGGGAATAAAAAGCATCTGCTTTTGGTACAGGGTTCTTTTGGAGAATATTAAATTTTTTCTTTTTTTAAAGATTTATTTATTTATGCATACAAGACCTGGGGTACAGGCCAGAGGTGTGGGGATTGAGAGGATTTACCAGAGATAGAGTGGGGAACAGAACGGGCGGATTGACCAAAGTACACTGCTGAGGGGAGCAGTGGGTGAGTCAGGAGAGGTCTGGTTCACCATGTAGGTTAGCTCCCTGGCCGGGGATCAAAATCATGCTGCAGTGGCTGCAGATAGCTTCATAGGTTGTGTCTTAACCCTTGTGCCACCAGGGAGGCCCATAATAAAAATTTTCTAAAAACAATTGCTATGATTGTTGCATAATTTTGCAAACAAACATACTAAAAACCATTGAATTGTATACTTTAAAAAGATGTGATGTATAGTATTTGAATGATGTCATAATAAAGCAGTTATTAAAATGTAATTGAAATAAGTTGCCAATATATAAATTAAAATTTCATTTTTATGTTTTAAATGAACAAATATAATAGTTTTAGAAGATATTTACTACATCCTGTATTATTATTTTCACCTTCTGGGCAAGAAGAGTAGGTTAATATAAAGGAAAAAAAAAAACAAACACATGCTAGTCAAGTTTGACCTTTTCAAAAAGTTTTCCAAGAAGCTCCACTCAGAATTTTTGACTTAATGTCTCATTACCCAAAAGGAGGTCAAATGGCAACTTGTAGCTGCAAGGGAGTCTGGGTAAACTTGGCATTTAAGATGAGTACACTGTCACCACCTTTCTTTTCAAAGGAAGGAGAGAACAGATACTAGGAATTCAAGTAAGATTGCCTGCCACTGTTCTCAAAAAAACAGATAACAACACACACGAAAACCTCTGGAAATGTCACAATCAAGAGTTGCTAAGGAGACATGACGCCAAGTATCCTAGATGGGATACTAGAACTGAAAATGAGTATTAGGCAAAAACTAAGAAATTCTGAATGGTGTTTGGACTTTATTTAATGACAATGTATAATCATGTGTACATGTACATCTGTAATAATAATCTGTAGTAATTTGTGAAAGTGAATAAACATTGCTTTATTTTTGTGACAAATGCATCATGCCCCTGTATGATGTTAATAAGGGAAGTGTGTGCAGAGGTAGATGGGATTCTGTATTATCTTTGCAACTAGCTACAACTCTCCTCTAAAAATTTAAGAAGATAAATAGTCTGATGTCTTCTGTGTTCACTTTAAAGCTGTAAAAACAGAGACTGCAAAGTTTGAGAGGATTATCAAGGTCAGACAACAACTGAGAAGCAGAACTCTGATTGAATCAGTGTCATTGTATTATAATACTGAGAATAATTCCCCCTGAGAATCTTCAAATTGCAATAGAGTCCAAGTGGATGAGCTAATTTCTCTTGCTTGTTGCCCCTGGTGTTTTAGATAGCAAAGTCATACATGAACTTAGGAATAGATGCTAGGAAAGTGTAGGAAAGGACAGTTGGAATAATTTCTAAAAGAAATAAACATTTACAACAACAAATCTCAGAACATTGAAAGCCCACTGCCTGCTGTTATATGGAGTTTTAAGACCATAAACTCTGTATTGACTATGAAATTTTGACTATGACTTATAAATCCAATAGTTCCCATAATATTTAGTGCATTTCACGGTACTTTAAAATGTTTGTTGATTGAATACATCCATCTTAAGCACCACAGTAGTAAATTAGAAACTGAAATGGTAAGAAAAACCCCAAATTGATGTTCAAAGGTCACATTTTCTATCTAGGAAACTTCAGACTGAGGTTCTACTGGTCTTCTTCTTCTTTCTCTTATACTGAGGCAGTTTGCTACCACATCATGAATGTGATCCACATACAATTGTTCAGAAAAATGTGCTTTTATATTCATTTTTCTGTAAAAGGCCAAGAAGTCAACATTTTTCCTTGACTCAGAGCATCAAGGGTTTCTCTCGGGATAGTGTCCACCCAAACTGCTGCCATCTTGACACCTCTCTAGCCAATCCTGCAAAAAAGATTAACTTTTCGCATATATTTTTATCCACAATCATTTTCTAACTTTTCATTCTGTGCTCCACACTAGGCAGTAGGAATACAATGGTGGAAAAAGAAAGTTTCTACTTCACAGAGTACAGCTACTCATAGGACAATGAGATCATTCACAGATACGAACCAATACTGATATAGGTACCCTTGTGTATGTGGCGAGGGAAAATCGCTGCAGAGAACTTTGAGCAAGGAGGGCAAACTGGACTTGGGTGTTGGGCTTTGAAGGAGAACACAAAACAGAAACCTGGGCCTCCCTGGTGGCTCAGGGGGTTGAGTGCAGTGCTGGGAAGCTGTCCGCCACTTTTGTGGCACGAGTTCGATCCCCCCCGGCCAGCTGGGAGCAACCCACATGGCGCAGCAGAACTCTCCTGTCTCACCAGCTGCTCCCCTCAGCAGTGTGTTCCAGTACATCTGCCTGTTCTGTTCCCCGCTTTCTCTGGTGAATCTTCTCACCCTACCCCCTGCGACTCTGGCCTGTACCCCACTTCTTAAAAAAATCAAACAAACATACAAACAAAAAAGCAAACAGCAAACTTCTCCTGTGTCTGAAGTGAAATGTAATTGAGATACAGAAGAATCAGGAAGATGGGAATTTAAAGATCATGTTTAATAACAAAACTCTTAAAACACTAAAGGTCTAAACAATACTACATTACAACTCAGCATTAGAGTGGAGAGAGAAGAGCAGGTGGATGATTTCTGCAGACAGATTAAGTCTTAAAATGAATCATTGAGCCCCACTTTCCCATGTTCTTCTCTCAAATTCAACAATTAGGTAAGCACATCTTTCTCTACTAGGCTGAGCGTGGCAGCACAGAAGCACACCATTCCTGGAATGAGAAACCAGGAGCACAAAGGGAAGAAAAAATTGACTATAAAAAGTCACAGTTATGATGTGCTAGGAAGGATGAGTGGTATTTTGAGAGGTAAATAGGAAATAATACCAGAAAACACACTTTGGGGTCCTGTTAAGAATTTTCCCCATTTAATCCTAAATGTTCCCAAATCATAAATTATATTTACATTAGGATTAAATGGGAGAGGTCTGCTGGGCCATGTGTGTCAAACTCAGGCTGCAGTGGCTGGTGATAGCTGGATTGCACTGAGACTTAACCCTTGAGCCACCAGGGAGTCCCCTTCTCTGGCTATATTTGTGTTTAGTTTGCTTCATTTAGTTTGCTTTATTGGTTTGAAGGTTGTTTAGTTTTCTGTTTGCTGAAAAATTACTAAATACTTAGTTAGCGACAACAAATTTAAACTAACAAATTGCCACCACCACCTAAACAACATGAATATAATTTGTTACAGTTCTGTTGGTCAGATGCCAACATGGGCCTCACCAGGCTCAAGTCAGGGTGTGACAGGGATAAACTACTTTCCGAAGGCTCTAGGAAGGATGTGTGCCTTGCTTTTTCTGTTTTTGAGCCCACCCATGTTCCTTTGCTCATGATTCCCTTCCTCCCTCCATCTTCAACACTACAATCAAGTTGTGCCCTCACAGGACATCACCCTGAACTCCTTGCTTGCCTTCCTTGTCCACTTTCCAGAACGCCTGTGATTACAATACCCCCACCCCAGATAATCTCCCACTTCAAATGGGCTGATAGAATTTTAATTCCTCATTTAATTTCCCAGTTACCATGCAATCTAATATACCCATAGGTTTCAGGGATTAGGATGTGGATATTTGAGGGAGGGATTATACTGGCTACCACAATATTTTTTAAAGATTTATTTATTCATGTATATAAGAACTGTGGTTTAGGCCAGAGGTGTGGATGTGAGAGGCTTCACCAGAGAGAGAGAGGGGAACAGAACAGGCAGATCTACTGAAATACACTGCTGAGGGGAGCAGCAGGCGAGACAGGAGAAGTCTGCCGCACCATGTGGGTAGCTCCCCGACTGGCCAGGATTGAACCTGCACTGCAGAGGCTGCGGACAGCTTCACACATGCATTGTGCTCAACCGCCTGCGCCATTGGGGAGGCCCCCATAGTATTTTTTCATGTTACAAACACAAAATAATATAAACACTGGTGAGTCGTTAGAAAGGAAGAGGTGAAAGTTTTGAGAAATGAGCTCATAGACCAAGGTCCTCTTTATCGTCTTAAAAAAATGACCTGACACCTACTGGGACACATTTTCCATGCATGGGGTGGGGCTCCCTCCT
>NW_023605311.1:0-25451 GCF_014898055.3 Talpa occidentalis | reverse complement strand
GACACTAATCCCATTCATGAGGGCTCCAGCTTCATGACCTAATCACCTCCTGAAGCCGCCATGACTGATACCATCAAGTTGGGAGTAAGAATTCCAATGTGAATTTTTTTTAGAGACATAACATGTAATTATCCCAAGCAATGATGGCTATCTCTAGCAAGAGGACCTGGTTGACAGCTTGGGTGGGAGAGATTTTCTACATACCCTTCTGCAACTTTTGCATTTTGAACCACAAAGATACACTCAAAATCAAGTCCGATTATTTAATATTAATGAACGTAAGCGACATATATTGTGAAGATCATTGGGACAGAAGAGAGAGTTGGGTGTCTGAGATCCGTGTGGCAGGTAATAGGGCAGAGCAGAGCAGGTGAGAAGAGTTTTCTAACTGGTTTTCCTGAGTAATTGGTCATCTGCAATACTTTACACCACCTCTTCCTTCCACCATTTTTCACATCTATGTTCTCATTTTATTTTCATAAGAACACTATGGAGTGGTATTCTTCTTCTCTGCTCGAAAAGTGAGCACTTTTCATCAGAGCATGTGACTGTGATTTGGGCCTGAACAACCTTGCCACAGCCACATGGTCTGAGCTAACTGGCTCAGGACCTGGTTCCAGGCTCAGCCCTGCCTCTCACTTCCTGGATGAGGCTGAACAAGTCAATGCCTCCTCCCTCTTAAACCTCGGTTTCCTTTTCTGTAGAACTGAGATGAACACACTACTTCTTGTCCGAGGTTATTGTGAGAATGAAAAGAGGCAACCCATTCAAGGGATTTAGCACAGTTCACGGCAGAGATTGAGGATGCAATAAATCTCAGCTCTCGTGGGTTATGGCAAGTCAAAAATATTTCCTCCGAATCAAGAAACACTTGAAGCCTTACCGTAAGCTCTGTGTACACTTATGTAAGCATGTAGGAAAGTCTTTATCCTTGAGGATTTTGCAGTTTTGCTGGAGAGCTTGAATATCCTGCTGAAAACAAAGGGTGAGACATGAAACAAGAAAACTTGCAATGCTGTTGCCACTCGTGGGTCATGGCATTATTGCAGGCGCTGCCTGGGGAACCAGTGTGGCCACATCTCTCTCTTACATCTTCTTTGATCCTTGTGACAGGCCAAGGAAGAAGGCTCTTTCTTGCTTGCATGCCTGTAACATCCTTCTAACATTGCTGATCTCCTTTTCTAGCAAAAGGAGAGACATAACCGTTCCTTCTCACTTACCTTTTGTTTATGGCATGGTTGCTATTTCTCTCGGCACATTTACCAGGTTATTTATGACTGTTTTCCTATAGTGGTATTGGATAAAATGTCCTTTTGAAATACATTTATATAAATAAACGGGAGAGAACATAGTTCCTTCAACTCTGGTGTTGGCATGACCCAAGTAGGGAAAACATAAAGGATGAACCACGAGTAGCAGAAGTGGGGGTGATGATCTGGGACCCCAGGAGGGGCCCAAGGAAGGGGCTGTGGAAGTCAGCAAGCAGTCTGAATGGTCAACATGGGTTAGGACATATTTCTGAGTGGGGGCTGACTTGATGGAAGTGGTTGTAGAAGCAAGAGAAAAAGCATTCCAGGGGGAAGTCAAAGTTAAGGTGTGTTTCCAAACCTCTCTGGACCTTCCCACCCTTGTCTCTGGATCCTTTCCAAAGTCATAGGCTCTGAGACCTCCCTCCGCCTTTTTTTTTTTAAACTCAGAGCACTTATCTCTATAATTATGTATTTTATGAGAAATGGATGAACAGGACAGCTGGTCTACTCTGCAGCCCACACCCCAGTGCATTATAAGTTTTCTAGAACAGTCGCTGCTTATTTTCTTGCCTGTGCATCATCACTGGTGTCCAGTCAAGTGTTTGGCACAAGCAAAGACTCACTTTACCTAATCCATCAATCTATGAATTCATTCGCTACAGGTTGTGTTTGCCAAAGGGCAGGCAAAAGGGAACTGGCCCCTGGGGTGTGAGGCTGCTGCCTCAGGCTCCTAAGTGCAGAAAGAACAAGTCTTGGAGGCTTTTCTTTGCTCTTTGAAGTGTGTAAGCAGGTGGCGTTCTGCGCCATGATCTATGTGTTTGCTTTAATCTAATACTCATGTTTTCAACCACTCATTGATGAAATAATTTAACTTTTTCTCCCCTAAAACATCTTCTGGTAAATTGGCTTTCCAGGAAGACACAGCATCTTCCTCCCGAGGCGCCCATCACCCCACTGCATGCCCCATTCTGAGAAGCACATCCACTGGGACCTTTTAAGTTTTTTAACAGATTTCATAGCTGTGAAGCCAACGCACCCAGGGTCAAGGCCACGGTCTCCTCTGGATTCTTTAGGTCTCTTCTCCCCTCCCTCCATGTCCTGCCCCTGTTTTCTCCTGCTCTTTCTTTCTTCTCGCCGCTCTACATGGAGCTAGAAATTTTAGGGTCTTTGAGCTGGTCCTGTAGCCCAGCGGGCTTCAGCCTGGAGGGTTCATCAGAATTCCCTTCACGCATCATTTAAACAGATCACCGGGCCCCACCTCCCACATCTCTGACTCAGTAAGTGCCTGGGAGGCCCGAGAGTTCGTATTTCTAGCACGTTCCCAGGCAAGACCAGTGTTACTGGTTCAGGGACTACATTTGCACGCTGGAGCTGTCATCTCCACTCTGTACCTGGGAGGCTTAGAATGACCCAAATGTGCAGACTCCATCCCCCAACAGAGAGGAGACTGAATCACGTACGTGTTTTTTAAGGTCCCCTGGGAATTCTTTTTTTTTGTAAAGATTTATTTTTATTTATACAAGAGCCAGGGTACAGGCCAGATGTGCAGGAGGGTGAGAGGATTCACCAGAGACAGAGCAGGAAACAGAACAGGCAGACTGACGAAATACATTGCTGAGGGGAGCAGCGGGGAGACAGGAGAGGTCTGCTCGCCATGTGGGATTCTCACGGGCCGGGATCGAACTCGCAATGCAGAAGCTACAGACAGCTTCACAGTGCAGCACTCAACCACCTGAGCCACCAGGGAGGCCCCTCCCCTGGGAATTCTAATGCCCTAAAACGCAGAGAGGTTTTAGGTGTGGCAGAGGCCAGGACTCCTGTCTTTTAGAATAGCCTCTTCCCCTTACACCACCACGTACCTGAATTGCTAGGCTGTCCTAGTGCATTCATGCTATAGCCTCACTAGCCAGGTGAAGAGGTTCTGAGAGGCTGTGACCCTTGTCCAAGGTAGCAAGAATGGGGCTGGCAGTCAGCACTGCCTGCTCTCAACTGCTGCCCTTCTGGGGACAGTATGAGAAGGACCCCAGTTTTGAAGGCAGAAACACATGGACGTGCATTCTGGTTCCACCACTGGTGGGACTTGGCGACCAGATGGACTTGACCTCAACTTCTTGTCTGTAAAATGGGACTCTCTGGCCCTATGGAAAGGAAATGCTCTGCTCCTCACAGACCCCGTGTCCATCCCTGACACCTCACAACCCCCAAGACGCGCCCATCCTTGTCTCCGAGGACCCTGAGATTCTAGAAGAAACCGCTTGCCTGTTTGCACATCAGAAGTCAGAGGCAAACTGTTTGAAGCTGCAGCTCCTCCAGCGTCTCATTTCATGCCTACAGCAGCCCTCCCAGGTGAACCCCCCTCTCCCCATTTCCAGAGGGAGACTGCTGTGTGGGGGGTTGTAGCTAACAGGCTGAACCAGACGCACGATCGCCTGACTGTGGAGAGCACGCTTTCAACAGGCACGTTCGCCACCAGGTGCAGGCAAATCTGTTCACTTTAAAGTCAGAGCAAAACAGGCTGCTTTGAGAAAATGTATTCAGCTCCCAAACCGAAGCCCCAGCAGAAGGCCACTGTGCTGTTAGTGAGCAGAGCCGCTGCCTTCTCTCTGCCAGCCCTCACCTCCAACCCCCGGCTCTGCTCCCCACCCCTCCCAGCTCCACCCACAGCCTCCAGGCACCTGGGAGTGCCAGCCCCTGGCAGCCTGGAGTTCTTGAAATCCCCAGGCTGGGGACACTGGAGGGCTGGCTCCTGCTTGCCGCCCCTCCTGGAAATGTCTACACTGTGTCAGCTCGCTCGGCTACACTGCAATGACCCCGTCCCTGCACTGGGAGGAGGTCAGACTTCAAAGGAAGTCAGAGGCCATCGGGTGGGGTCTCTGGACTGTGCAGTCTGAGATCTGCAGCTCCTGTTCTAGGGGAAGAAGCGCATCGCTTCGCATCGCTTCGCAGGCGCAGTCGGGATGCAGGGATGCAGCGTGTGCATCCTCGCGGCTTCTTTTCTTTCTCCCCTGCCCCCTTCCCCATCCCCCCTTTTCTTCTTTGCTCTCCCTCCTCCTCCCGCTTTCTCTCTCCCTCCTTCCCTTCTTTCTTGAGCTGAAAGTAATGACCAACTGCCCTCCTCTGACACACCCCCTTCAACTTAGGCTTGCTGAGAAGTTCTCCTTCTGGGTCCCCCGGGGAGGGTGAATAAGGTGGATCTTCAGGGTCTGACCAGCCTGCTCCCTGCAGCCTTCTTGGTCTTGACATGGGAGGCCACCCCACCCCTCCGGGACAGGCCGCCCGCTCGGCAGCCCTGCTTCCCCTGAGGACTCGGGAGTCAGAAAGGCCCAAGCTCAACCCCAGCCTGGTGCTTGGCCTTCGGTACAGCCTTGGCAATAAACCTCAGCTCTCCGAGACGCCACTTCTGCCATTGAAAAATGGGAATCCTATGCTCTTCGGGGCTGTCGATGGGAAGAGGCCATTGCTTTTAGAGCTGGAAGGAACCTCAGAGAAAATCCGTTCCCGGCTGCCTGACCGGGAGGCGGTCTAGAGAGGAATTCAAACCCGAGCCTTTGACCCCCTGTCCAGGTGTCTGCGGCACTGAGGGGAGAAAGCGACACCTGGTTTCTGTACCACTGAGCCCTGGTGACAGCAGCCAGGAGGTTCCCCCAGCTCTCAGCAAAGGAGCTGAGGGGAGGCAGCTTTCGGTGCCAGCCCCCACCCAGCTCACTCAGTCAGAGGCTGTGGTGACCCTTGTCATCGCCCCGGGAGGCTCTGGGGTGTAAGGAGTGACCCCCCTCCCACACTCACACATGCCCCACTTGAGCCGAGAGGAGAGGGGAGGGGGTTGGCAGTGACTGAGAACTTCATCCAAGCATCGATCTGGCTCTCCGCGTTGTCATGGCAACAGCCTCTTCTGCGGGGAGAGATCAGCTCTCCACCACGAGGAGGAGACCTTCTTCAGCCCCTTCACCCTCCGCATGAGCCTCCCTCTCCCTGGCACGGGTTCCTGGCTGTGGGTCCTCACCCGCGCGCTTTAAAGGGACTTATGAATACTCTACTACAGACACACGCAAAAGGGTTAATAAAAGGTTTATTTACAAGAGAAAAAGAAATAAGGAAAATGTACAACTCAGGGAGAAAATAGGGAAATAAAGTCTTTAATGCGTCCTACCCGATCCGACGACCTGGAAACCCCAAAGTCACTCTCAGAGCTAGACGGACGCCGCAAGCTGGCCGAGGGCCCCAAAATGGAGAGAGCCCCCAAAGCCCACGTGTCTGCCTTTGTATCCACCTGGCTGCTTAACCCCACCCTCAGGTCCCAGCCACCTTCCCTTTGGTGGTGATGGGATTTGGAGTTCCCAGTGTCTTTGGCTTTGACCTGGGGTGGGGGTGGAGTCCACAAAGCCTGTATGGAATTTGCTTTGGGACTGCCTTTTCCCCCTAACAATTCCCCCCTTTCACTTTTTGCCACCATTTCCATGGTGATGAAGATCAAATATATGGAGGTTGGGATGCAGTCTCAGATGAACGTTTTGTCAGGTTGGCCCCCTAGTTCCCAGCCTCCCACTGCCCCAGAACCTCTCCCCTGCTCTTGACAAAGGCCCGTGCTGCCAGGACCTCCTGCATCAGGGCCCCCCACTCTTGTCCCTGCCTCCTCTCCCTGTGCTGGTCCCAAGTCCCACTGGGCACCCCTGACTGACCACTTGTGCTCAGCCCTGTAGACCTTGGGGGCTGCCTGGCTCCTGGGCTCACACGCATGTGCGCGCACGCACATGCACACGCACATGCACGCGCGCACACACGTGGGGGAATGGGAGAGGGTGGGACCTCTCTCTCAACCAGATGCTTCTTGTTGAGGCAGCTCCTCCTTCCAGCACCTGCCTCTTCTCCCTGCTCCCCATTCTGCAGGCCCCTCCAAGGGAGAGGCCCAGCTCCTAACTCCTGTTTGCCCAGGAGAGACAGGAGAGAAAGGAGCTCCCCTCTGCCTGTCAGAGAACTGGGGTGCTAGTCCTCCCCCCCCTCCCCCGTCCCTGCCTCTGCCAATTCAGCTTTGCAACTTCTGGCAAGTGGCAACTTCTTTGAGACTGTGTTTCCTCAGCTAAAAAAGAAAAGAAAAATATGGCAACAGTTCCCCCCTCCACAATGGGGGGCCAATAGCAGCTCGCAGCTGTGGAGCCCTGGCTGGGTGCCAGGCTCTGGGCTAGGCACCTTATCTAGGTAAGTCAGTCCTTGGAAGGGGCCGCCTATGCTGTCCCCAATTACAGATAAGGAGCTAGCGCTCAGTGAGATGACCCGATTTGCCCAAGGTCACCAGCACGAGAGTCCTGAAGGCAATTTAATCCCCAAGAGACTATGAAGAAGGTTTTTGGCTTCCAATGCTATGCTTGTCCCCGGTGTGGGGGAAGTGGCCTGGCACACAGTAGGAGGTGGATATAGATCAGGGTCTCCCCTGACAGTTCATTAATTAAATCACTTATTCTGTGCCTAATCTGTCCCAGGTGTTAGAAATACAATGATAAATTACGCAGAACTTTGTCCTTGAAAGCCTTGTGGGGCTGTAGCCGAGACAGCCCTGCAGACTGGGGCTAGGCAGCTTGGGGGAGCCCACACTCCCTGCGGCTGCTGCAAATGTCACCTCCTCAGGGCGCCGGCTGGGGATTGTGGGCATGTCCACAATTGTGGACCCTTCTTGTCTATACAATGGAGCCCACCTTCTAGACTTTTAAGAAGAAAGAAAATGTACTCATGATGTGGTAAAAGACCCATATGTGAAGTAGTCCCTTAAAAAGTCAGTATTTCAGGGCCTCCCCGGTGGCGCAGTGGTTGAGTGCTGGCCTGTGAAGCTGCCCGCAGCCTCTGCAGCACCGGTTCGATCCCTGGCTGCCGGGTTAGGGTCCCACATGGCGCGCAGACCTCTCCTGCCCTGCCCGCTGCTCCCCTCAGCAGTGTACTTTGTCAGTCTGCCTGCTCTGCTCTCCCCTCTGGCTTTAGTGAATTCTCTCACCCTCCCGCGCTTCTGACTGTACCCAGTGCTTGTATTAAAAAAAAAAAAAAAGTCAGTATTTTTAAATTTTATTTTTTTCTTATTGAGGCATAAAGGACATATCATGTTAGTTTCAGGCATGTGGCATAATAACCCAGTATTTGTATATTTGCTAAGTGATCACCACGAGAAGGCCACTGAGCGTCCATGACCACACAGTGATAAGAAATCTTTTTTTCCCTTGGGATGAGAGTTTTTAAGAACCACTCTCTTTGCCATTTTCAAATGTATGACACAGTACTGCTGGTGTCCCCCTGCTGTGCATGCCACCCTAGGACTTACTCATTTTATAACCGGAATTTTATACTTTTGACCCCTGCACCCATTATGTGCCTTGCCCTGCATGCCCGCCTCTGGTTACCACTAATCTGTTCTATGTGTCTATGAGCTTTTCCTTTTTATTCTTTCCCCTCATGTAAGTGAGATCAGACAACATTTGTCTTTCTCTATCTGACTTGATGCATAAAGGCAGAGTTTTTATTATCAGGTCAGTTCTGCTGGAATCCAGGGGTGGGAGGAAGTGGTCAGCACTCTTGGGAGAAATCAGGAAAGGCTTCCTGAAGGTGGTGAGACTCTTGCAGAATATTGGGAGAGGCCGTTTGCCAGGCAGTTGGGAGAGGCAGGTCATGAGGGCATCTAGTGTGTGTGTGTGAGGAAAGACATGAAGTGTGAGCTGCACCTGCCAGCTCTTCTGGAGTATTTACTGTGCACCTGGCCTTGGCCAGTGGTTCTGCTGCCTGGCCATATATTAGAAACCCCTGCAGAGGCATCGGCCTCCTGTTTTAATATGAACCCTGGGCTCCAGCCTTGAGATTCTTATTTAATTGGTCTGGGGTGGCCCAGCCTTCAATACATTTTTAAAAACTCCTCAGATGATGCCAAGAAGCGACACGGGATTCATAAACTCTGTTCTAAGGTTTTGGAAGTATTAACTCATTTAATCTCCATGGCAACTCCATGAAGCCACTACCAAAGCTCAGAGAGATTAAATATCTTTCGTAGATCACACAGCTCAAAGTCATGAAGTTGAATGAAGGCAGAGCTGATTGTGGACTCTCTCTCCTGACCACCAGGCTGTGGATGGAGAAGAGGGGGTCGGGGGGAAGGCAGCGGTGGGGAGAAGGGCAAGGTAGACGGTGGGCAGGAAGGTAACAGGCACAGCAGGCAGCTATGTCAGGTGTGTGTCCCCACCTCCTCTGGGCTCCCTCTTTCCGCCAACACCTCTTGCATGTGATTCTAGAGATCAGGACCTTGGACAACTCATTGCTAAGCACGGACTTCATTGAGTTGGATCGAATTTTAATATATGTGTGAACCACTGGGAATCTTATTAAAATGCAGATTCTGATTCAGGAGGTCTGGAGAAGGGCCTCAGATCCTGCATTTCCAAAAACTCGCAGGTGAAGTCAATGTCTCTGACGTACAGACCACACCCTTGCATGACAAGTGAATAAAAAGGCAAGTATAGCATGGCTATTCTGTCTGTGGGGGCCCACGTGTTCTTGAACTTGCAGTGACTACTGTCCTCTGCACGCCAAGGAAGACTCCCCGGGCTGCAGAAACGCCCTGCTTTGTTGGAGCTTCCCTGAAGTGAGACTAGTAATACGCACTAGTGATTCTCTTAGTGTGCATCTGGCAGATTGCTGGCCTCGGGGGCCTGAGAATTTGCAATTCTGATACATTCCCAGTTGCTGCTGCTGTTCTCATTTGAGGACCACAGCCTGGGAACACTGCATCACGGCAGTACCTCCCGGACAGCACTTTCTTAACTGTGTCCACTGTGAGATGCTCTGATTAGATTCATTGTTATCCCAATGTCAGGAGCATCCAGTAGGAAGTCAGGATCCCTGGCTTTGAATCCTGACCATGCCACTAGGTCCCTTAGTGACCACATCCTTTACGGCTGCACATAATGGAAAATCCACATAACAATGGCTGCTATTTTATTTTTGTCTCACGTGACATAAATCGCAGATGTGGGTGATTCAGGGCTAATGTGGTAGGCCCTAGGTGTCATCAACATTCCAGACTCCTAATTTTCTGCTCTACTTCCATTAACATGTGGCTTCTAGCACCAAGATTGCCTCATGGGCATAAAATGGCTACCTCAGCTCTGCCCTTTAAACTCGTGTTCCAGGAGAAGAAAGCTGAAAAAGGCCAAGTATCCTTGCTCATTTATTTCACTATTTTAAAAATTCAAAAAATATTTCTAAAATAGTTTTTTAAGAAATTGCACTGAATGACTTTTCTTATTGTTGAAAACAAGTCCTGTGATCATCCCTCCCTCACACAGTCATTTTTCACCTGGATATACTCCTGCAAGCGACAAAATCTGGGTTCTGCTCCTGACAGAGAAGAGAGTGCTTATTGCTCAGGAAGCTATTGGTCCCTGCCACAGTGACCCTGGGCAAGGGATTTCCACTCTTGGGCTCCATACCTCCAAATAGAAAACGTAGTTGGATTTCATGATCAAAGGGATCATGCAGTCACCATTCAGGGCCATGGGTATCACACTCCAAGACTCTGTGCCTCAACTGACCTATCAGTGATGCTCAGAGAACAGGAAAGAACCTGGTTATTACCCTCACACGAGTCCCCCACGTGTCTAGCCTGATGAAATTTTGGGACATATCCTGTGCCTGTCCATTCATTCATCCAGAAGTGTGGATTGATATCAAATATAATTAAATTTATTTTTGAGCACCTACTGCTAGGTAGGCACTGCTAGGTACTAAGGTACTAAGGATGCAGCAGAGTGGATAAGACAGACATGGCCCCTGCTCTCCTGGCCCCCTTAGAGCTTACAGTTTGGCTGAGAACACAGATGTTGACAGATGCTACCAGTGTTCAACACACTTTTGAAATGAAGGGGAGGTACAACATGAGTGCTACAGAGAAAACATAAGGGTGTAATTTAGATGGGGAGGCAGAGAAATCTCCCCTAGAATTATTTTGAAGCTGGATCTAAAGGAGGAGTCAGCAATGCACAAAGGCAGAGGAAGTGGCTTCTAGACACAGTACAGGTGGTTCAGACATAGGCCCTCAGGCAGGAAAGGGCTGGGCTCATTCTGGGAAGTGAGAGATGACCCGGTGTCTAAACATCATGGTGAGAAAGAGGCTGATATGAAATGAGGTTGGGGTGTTCATCAGATACCACAGCTTGATGGTCCACATAGGTGCTAGGAAATAATTTGCAGTTTATTCCAAAATTAGTGGGAAGTCCTTGCTGTGCTTTAGGCAGAGGTGGGGCAAGGCTGACACATCAGATCTGCCTCTTGACAGTATTTGTCTAGAAGTTGTGCAAATAACAGACTATAGGGGAGGGGGCAGAGTGGAGGTGACGAGTCCTTTAGGAGACCCCTCCATGGCTGAAAATGAACTGATAATGGCTTGGATTGGGGTGGTGATGACAAATGGTCTCATCTAGAGTTATCTGAACATTCACCCATCTATCCACTCATCTAGATCTATCTATGTACCCATCCACCACCCATCATCCATCATCCATCCATCCATCACCACCCACTCACCATCTACTCATTCAACAGACATTTACAAAGTATCTTTAAGAGCCAGATACTATGCTGTATGTATTGGGTTCATTTCCTCTAGGAGTTCAGAGGCTAGAGGGCCAGAGTGAGGCACATAAACAAATCGTCACAGTCCAGCACAGGCCATTACAGTAGTGAGATTCAGGAGGTGTGCGAAGAGGCTCCTACCAATGGTAATCTGCTTGCCTCCTGTCTGTCGGAGGTGAAAAGTCACAGTGTGACTCACTGTCCTGCTGCTGAGGGTGAGGGCTTTTCTAGACTATAATGAAATAAACACTTTTAAGAGCAAGAGCAAGATGAGGGGGATTGACAGCCTTGGAATTTAGCTTGGGGATAGACAAAAATCTCAAGGGGTGCGAGAAAGTAGACATGGCCAGAATGGACAGAGCAATCCCATTGAGTCGATCCTATAGGGTCTTTCTGCAGGAGTTTGAAACCTCCTAGTTGACAGCCCACTGATAATTTACTGGCTGAACTGACAGTGGTTGTCAGTAAGGGCAGGGATGACTTGTCTCTGCTCCAGACACGAAACAAACCCTTCACACCAGAATGTCAAAGCACTGGGAGCAGAGAAACCATGGAGCTGAAAGCAGATGGGTCCAGAATGGTAGTACCACATCATGGAACCCAGCTGGGGAGTCAAGCCTGCCTCTGCTGTGGTCTAGCGGTGAGTCTTGGCAAGTTATTTGACACCTGACTTAGTTTCCATCTCATGGAATACAACTGTGCCTTCCTCGCAAAGATTGAAAGACTTAATATCATTGTACTTAGAACAGTGCCAGCAACACGATACACACCATATTTGTGATAATGAGGCCAGCCCTGGTATATATAGTTCTTTTGTTCAGTTCTATAGACAGACTTCCAGACCACATGCTCTTTGGCTCCCAGGACATTGGAAGTGGAAACTTAGGAATGAAATCCCAGGGGTAACTGCCCACAGTGCTGATATCAGGTGTGTCTGTAGGAAATCTGTATCTTTCCTTATAAAACCAGAGCTCCCGGAAATGGTTGCCCTAATGACCTTACTTCCTGCCCCCCCCTGACTCCAGGTGCCAGCAAGTGGAAAGTGAATTGTGTTGGAATAAGCTTGGGTTTGAGAGTCAGACATGTTTCAGACTCTGCTGAGTGGTGTGCAAGTCATTTAACCTCTCTGAGCCTGAGTTTGGTTTAACTTTGAAAGAGTAAACTGTGCTGAGCTTGAGAAACTCTGGCATAAGGTCTCCAAAGCCCAAGTTCAGTCGCTGGCCTGTAGTTACTGAAGCAGAGGAAGTAAGGGGACAGATGAAAATGGGTGTCTGGAAAGCGGGTGACATAGCAGCTGGCACTGAGGACTCTGGAACCTGACCTCTGGGTTCAGATCTTCCAGATTCCTCTCCTGTTCTACTTGGGTCTGGAAAGCCCTGTGCCCAAGACAGGGTGCCATGGTTGGGCCAGCGCCAGTGTGTTCTTTGGCCGTCACTCCTGACTTTCAGAGCATCTGGCCAAAGGTGCTTTGACAGGTGAAGGGGGATCAGCCTCCTTTGGATTTGGTAACTGGGGCCTGCAGGATGAAAGAACTTGGGCCACCAGGTCCAGACAGTGAATTCGTCTACCAGCAGTCCACTAACAGTGTGATGGGGATGAAAGCTTACAAACTGGGTTTCATCCTTTTGTCTAGCTTGTCTTGAATAGAAAGTGCATGCCTCAAAAAGAACGAAGTCAGAATTTGGGAATCACTGTGAGCCAAGAAGAGGGATGCCAGTTGGACCATTTAAAGTTTATAACTAGTAATTTCAACCAATTTTCTTGGTGGTCTGTGCTCGAAGTAACCTGGGTTCCAATCACTAAGCTACTTTTTTGCAGTTATCTGATTTTGGACAAGTGTCTATATTTCCTTGTCTGTAATTGACCTTAATTAATAATAATAATACCTACCTGGTAGGGTTGTGGTGAGAGGTCAGTTTGTTTACTTTTGTCAAAATGCCAAGCCAATGACTCGAACTCAGTAGAAACTCAATAAATGCTGTGTCCTTTCAGTCACAGGCACAACCTCCAGACTTAGCTATTGACAGTGGCAGATGATGAGCATCTTTGCTCAGATTGTCCCCCTCGCCCCAGACACAAAAGCCCAGGATGTTGCTAGGACCTCTGGCAGTTTTTTAAGTTTCTTCTTGACTTAGCCGGAGCGGGGTGGATTGCAAGGGCAACTGGTTATGAGTCTTACTCAGACAGACCTGAGTGGTAAAATATTTCCAAATTCAATTACCAGCTGAGCACTGGGGACATTCTGGGCAGCTGTGTTTGGGGGAGTCCTAGTTTGAACATATCCCCTGCCTTCTACTCTCTTCATCACCACTGCTCCCCCAAGACCTGACTCTTCTTCCAAGAAGTGGGTGGCATAATTTGGACTTTGGCAGTCAAGCGAACCTGAATTTGAATATTGTCCCTGGCACCTATTCTTGTATCTCACTGAAGCTAACATGGCTTTGATTACAAAATGAATCACTGTGCTATGTATCAACAAGAGTGAAATAATGTTGCCCCCAAATTATGACATGCTGTCAGTTATAAGACATAATAGCATCAGAGATCAGAAAAGGTAAAAAAAAAAGTGCTTTTAAGAGTCACTTTCCCTAATATTTTATAAGCACCTTCCTTAAATCAGAAACGGTTTCATTTCATCAACCCCGTGTGAGGTGGGTATTGTCCTCCTGTTCCCACTTTAGAGAATAAGAAATTGAGGCTCAGAAAACTCTTCCACTTTCCCAGAGTCCCATAACTTAAGACTCACTGAGCTTAGAATGCCCAGAGACACTGCCTTCTCTGGATTGTCCTAGAGTGAGTTCCCTGTCACTGAGGGTAATCAAAGATAGGGTGGCTGACCACGCGGAGACCATGTTGAAGAGGGGAGCTAATTAACAGGTGATGGTGCCGTCATCTATAATCTTGTAAAATATAAACATGAATCCCTATTTTACAAAGGGAAAAGGGACCTCAAAGAGCTTAAGTGATTAATGCAAAGTCATCATTCGAGGAAGTAGACCGGCTGGGACTGAACACAGGCCTGTTGAGCTCCAGAATCTTTCTCTCTCTGAGTTCAGAGTTGGAGGATAGGAAGAGATCAAGCAGACAATAAATAAGTAGACAAATAAGCAACATTGCTATAAACAATGTTCCTCCCTGCTGAGGAAATAAGCAGGCTGCTGAGATGGGGGTGGGGGGGGTAGGGTGGAGACTGAGATCTTTTTCAGTGGGGTGATCAAGAAGAAACTCCCAGGAGAGAGGGAGAAAGTGAAGCCTCAAACCAGCCAGGGCTTGAGGATTGAATCTGCTGTACTTGCAATGTGTTGCAGCACCCAGCAAGTCCCCAGTAATGGGTAACTTTTGTTAAAAAAGTAAAAGGCGTCCTCAACGATCATTGCAGAATCAAAGGGACGGTGTGTACTGTGTCTCCCCTCCAAAATCTAGTCCTTTGTCTCATGGAACCTGGGGAGGGAGGAAGGAGAAACCATAGGGCAGAGAGGGGCTTGGCAGACAGGGACCATGGCAGGCGGCTGTCTCCGCCAGAGCTTCACCCGCCCCCGTGGGGCTCAGTCATCTCAGCCCCCACCCAGTAGCTGTGTGACCTTGGGCAAGTCGCATCTCCCATCTGGACATCTGTGAAATAAATGTTTGGGTCTTCAAAATGAAGGTTCCTTCTGGCTCTATCTCCAGTCTTGATGAGGGCCTCCCCTCTTCGGTGCATGTGTTCCCACAGTGCCCTCTGTTGGCTCTTCAGCAGACAGCAGGGACTGCTGCACTCAGGCAGAGGACAGGGCCTGGGTGTCTCCGACTCCCTGTCAGGGATTTTGAGACTTTGGGGCCACATATGGATCGATCACCCAGATAACAGTCAGGAAATTTGACTTCCCCAAATCACAGGATTTTGAATGAAGGAAGTAGAATAAAAATGATTAGACACTAGAGGGCAAAGAATCTTAGAATGTTAAAACCACATGCCTGCTACAAGTGTAGCATCTTTGGAAAACTGCTTGGTAGTATCTACTCAAGCTGAGAATATTCTCTTTACCAGAAACGGGTACCTGTGTTCCACAAAAGGCATGCACAAGAAAACAGCATGCTTCATAATAGCTGAAAACTGGAAATGGCCTGCATCCCATCAATAGGAAAGCGTCGATAAATCAGAAAGGTTGAGAAAGAGATTGTATTCTTCCAATAGAATAATGTCAGCAAGTGGGATGATCAAACTATAATTAAACACAACACGGATCAAGTCCATAAATACAACACTCAGCATAGGAAGCCAGCTTCGTAAGATAGATACTGTGTGATCTCTCTTATATAAGTGCAAGAATCAACAGAACTACTCGATGGGACTAGAAGCGGGGATAGTGATTCCCTTTGGGAGGTGTAGCGGCTGGAGTAGCAAGGGAGGGTTTTTGGGGAATGGGGAACTTTCTATTTCTTCACCTGGGTCCTGGTTGCCTGGGAGTGTTCATTTTGTTAAATTCATCAGCAGTTGTACACGCGAGAGTAGGGCATGATGTGTATATTCCACACCAATAAAATACAGTAAAAGCAGGTTACTATAAAGTGACATCACCTTTTTTTATCATGATGCTTTTTTTTTTTTGTGGTGGTCACCACTATATTGTGAACAAACCCCTAAGTGCTACTTTGCCACCTGAGAAGTTCCTGCTGGCGGGAACCGTTGACAAGGTAACTAATTCCACCGCATCCCCGAAGAGTGAAGACACACTGGCCAAGAAGCTGCTCCCCTGGTTCTTCAGAAGCCCTTGAAGAACCAGGGGTGGGGGGGAGTTTTCTCCCAAGTCCAGTCTGAGTTTGAACTGTCTCTCTGCCTGGCATACGAGGACCGAAGGTAGGGGGGGGGTCTCCATCCATAAGTATTTTGACTGGACTCTTTAACAATTGTTTTCTCTGATACCTTTGCGTTTGGAAGTCCCTCTCTGTGACCACTGAAGACTTGATGGTTGATTGGCTTTTATATGTATTTAGTTCTCAATTTGGTCTCCCAAGCTCTTTATAGGTTTGGCCCCCCACTTCCCCAGATATTAAATAGTAATCACTCTTCAGCTTTTCTCAACTTGCTCTCCACCAGTAACTGCTGTATCAGTTCCATTACTGTCCTCCTCAATGAAATAATAAAAAAGTGCTCCCATTTCCAAACAACCCCCTCCATAAGTCACAGAAGATGGGAATTGTGAACATTATTTAGAACTCTGCTTAAAAGCGATTAGGAGGCTAGAAGTGGAGCGTCCATCAGTGCATGTGTAAATTGACAGCTGCAGGACACAGCATGCTGGCATCTTCTTTTCCTTCTTCCACTGAGGGTGGTCGTCCAGAGATTCTGATGGGGGTTATATTGTTAGGGGAAAAGAATGTCCTAAAGCTAATTCCATACAGGCTTTGTGGACTCCACCCTCATCCCAGGCCAAAGCCAAAGACACTGGGAACTCCAAACCCCATCACCACCAAAGGGAAGGTGGCTGGGACCTGAGGGTGGGGTTAATCAGCCAGGTTGGTATAAAGCCAGACACGTGGGCTTTGGAGGGGTCCCCCATTTTGGCTCTCCACCAGCTCGCAGCATCCGGCCAGCTCGGAGAGTGATTTTTGGGTTTCCAGGTTGGCAGATCGGGTAGGACGCATTAAAGACTTTATTTCCCTATTTTCTCCCTGAGTTGTACATTTTCCTTATTTCCTTTTCCCTTGTAAATAAGCCTTTTATTAACCTTTTGTGTGTGCCTGCAGTGGAGTATTAACAAGTCCCTTGTAAGCACGCGGGTGAGGACCCACAGCCAGGCAACCCGTTCAATATCAGGGCTGCCCTATAATAATATCACCCCCCTGGGAAGTGTAAATGAGTTTTACCTTGAAACCACTGTTGGAGGCACAAAGGAAGCCATCCCATAGCCTCTGGGCTCTTCTAGATTGGCAAATAAACAAACACATATCAGACCAACTGATAAGAAAATAAGTCGAAAGAATTTTAATAATGACATGCATGTCTCTTCTATCTGTGGGAGAGGCCCAGCATGATGTTAAATGCCATTGTTGATGCTAAGACAAAAGGACTTTGAGGTGAGAAAAGGGAAGGTGAGTTAGGGAGTTTACCAGGGAATGCACAGCCAACTGTGGTATGCAGATTTAAGTTCTACCTTTTTCATTGAGAAGACATAAAGAGACCATGTTTTCCTGGGATACACCCTGACATAGAGAAGTTTACATGTAAATATCTTTTTCAAATCTAACCTCTATGCAGCTTTGAGAACCCAGCCCATGAGCTCAATCTCTTGCCAAAAAGATGTATTTTGGCGTGGCAAATTTTTGCTCTCCTACAATACTCTCCAATCTGCCTTCTCTACTATTGTTTTTGTTTTTTTAATAAAACCTACTTGTGACTGTGATAATTGATTACTTTTGTTTGAGGTCAAGGGAACTCAGGGGAAAGAAAAGCAATAAAACAATGGGATAAGAGTGAGCATCTGGGATAAAGTCCAGAATTCCTGTTTCACGTTCAAATTTGGTTCTTTCACCATAATTATCCAAGTGAGAAAGTCTCCTTTATTTCTGATACTAAGCTGTTTTTTCCCCTCCTGGTAGATGACATCATGATTTCTTTTAGGAAGTAAAGGAATAAGGAAGAAAGCTATAGCCTAAGTCTTCACTTACTCAGTAATGTTTGGATGGCAAAGCCTGTGTCCCAAAGGAGGAGCTGAGATTCTAGGGTCAGGGCAGATGTAAAAGCAGATAATTTCAGATGCAAATGATACCCATTGATGGGGAACAGAACTTGTTACCCAAAAATATGCCTCTTTGGCACAAACATTATTTTGAACTGTTTTTAAAAGAAATGGAAGACAAAGGAAAAGCTCTGAAAAAGGAGTTTTATGTTACCCTTTTGTTAGAGACAGTTACAAGAAAGGCCTTCAAGACACGAGGGATGACCAAATTTCTAGAAACTTGTCAGTGGAGAAGAACATAACTTAAATCTGCATAACATCTATGTATTCACTTACTATGCTTTGCCTCATAACTCCCATAAGCATCTTCTCCTATCCCTAAGGCTTTCTCTCCTCTTTCATTAAGGGTGTTATTTAAGTATGTTTTGGGCTACTTTGAAGTGTTTTCCATTTTCTTGGGTCTTTCCCAGGAACATAAGCGGTATACATGTGATGGAAGTATGCACCTCAAGACATGCCGATTTGATATTGAATGGTCCATGCCTCACCTTTCGGATATGTAGATTATTTACAGCTAAGGTCAATGAGCCCCTGCAGGCTCATGAGAAACTTTCATGTCTCTCCTAACTAACGAAAAGAATGAAAATTTGGTATATTACCAAATTATATATAAATATAAAACCTAAAAGAAAATTTTCAAATTTTGTTTTGCTTTACCAGATACAGACTTTCTTTCTGGCAGGACAAACACTCAATTACAGAGCATCTGGTCACGTGAATCCCTCTTCTCTTCCTGAGATTCCTCCTCTCACCTTGAAACCCAGCTCTTGTCCCATTAGGGGGAAATGATGTCCTGAGCTAAGCCCATACAGGCTTTGTGGACCCCACCCCCACTCCAGACTAAAGCCATAAAGACATTGGGAAAGACAAATCCCATCACCACCAAGGGAGGGTGGCTGGGACCTGAGGGTGGAGTTTAGCAGCCAGGTTGGGTATAAAAACCAAACACGTGGGCCTTGGGGTCTCTTGCTCTGTCACTCGCCTCCTGGCTTCACGGCTCCTGGCTTGCAGCCAGCTCTCAGAGCGCCATTTGGGATTCCAGATCGGTGGATCAGGTAGGACGCATTTAAAACTTTGTCTCCCACTTTTCTCCCTGAGCTGTACATTTCCTCATTTCCCCTTCCCTTGTAAATAAACCTTTTATGAACCTTTCGCGTGTGCCTGCAGTAGAGCATTGATAAGTCCTTTAAAGCGCGTGGGTGAGGACCCACAGTCAGGCACCCTGTTTTGTATCGGGGTTGCTCTACAACAGTCCCATTCCTTAGCTCAGGATATATAGCCCTGTATATAGCTTTAGAATCCACTTATGTGTGAATTCTCCATACATATGTAATCAAATTTGTCCTTTTATCCTGCTAAATTGTCTGATGTGGATTGCTTGACCAGCTCAAGAAGAACCCAGAGGGGTGAGGGAAATTTCCTTTCTTTCCTAACATTATTAAACTTCTGCTTGTTTTTCTCCTGTTAATCTGTCTTTTATTACAGAGCATGTCTCGGTTGAGAATTTAGAGAGGAAGTAAGAAAAGTATGTTTCCTTGTCCACAACGTGCTATGAAGACTTGACAAAGTGGACTTGATCAGCTCTAGACTGGAGGGAGGAGTTGGAAGGTGTAAGGGAGCAAAATTTGCCTCTCTGAAATGTCTCTTTGCCATAAGGATTATTTTAGGCTGGTGGTTTTAGGAAATAGCAAACATATTATAGAAGGAATTGGGAGGCTGCTGCCCTGAAGGGAGCTGGAGTTTTTGGAGAGGACCTGTCTACTCTGTGTGTGGAGTTCCAGGCATTAAAAGTTCTGCAAACAGAACTTCTTACAGAATTGACTCCTGGTCTCTGAGGACATGCTGGCTTGTGCACATGTTCCCTATTAACTAGAAAACTTGTTTTCGGCAGTAATTTATTAATCTGTATAAGTATAAACACAATTGCATGCTATTTTCTTATTCCTTTTTTCATATATTCCATAAAAGCTTGGGCTGGGCAAGTGAAAGGCAGACTACTCTCGACGGCTCTCTCCCCAGCCTCCCCCTGCTGCAAATTCATTTAGACTCTGAGTCTTCATTAATGGCAGAGAACTTCATGGGCTGTCCTGACCGTGGCAAGAAGGGGCTCTGAAACCTGGATAGAGGTTTCAGTTTTGCAAGAGACATACATGGAAATGTTTCTTACAAAAGTAAAACCTCTACCCAGATATTTAGGAAGGAAATAAAAGGTGATTTATAATCCTTTATGAAAAAGAGTTTGGAGTAGAGGCAGGGATTCTCAGAATGGGGAGCTGAGCGGCCTGCCTGACATCAACATGAGTTTATCAGCCTTTAATTGGGACAAATCAGATGTACGTAAAGACTATCCAAGAATAAATGTTCGAGGATCTTGTTCTGGCCAAGCCCCTTAACTCTACAGAAGGCAGAAGATGAGGCCCAGAGACGGAAGGTTAGGACCTCTGGGCATCTCTTAGTTTACTCCTGCTCAGGAATCCCTGTCTTGGGATGTGCTAGCTGTGAACCCACTAACTCACTGGGAAACAGGAAGCAATGCCTCCTAGGAACCTCCTTTTAAAGAGATGACTCTCACAGTGGCCTTTGGGGTGTCTGCCCAAGAATCACGCCCCTCTGTTCAGGGCCCACTATGTTTGTGCTGGGTGACCTCACTCAGCCGGCCTTGGAACATGGGCCAGGGAAGCTCTGGCTGGGGTGAGTGGGAACCAGACTCCCGGGGGGGGGTCTCTGGGTGTGCCTGCCAGGGCTTTCTGTGTCCCTGGATGAGGACCAAGGGGAAGCTGCAATGTCTTTATCCAATCAAGAGCTGATGCGCCAACAGGGAGAGCTGGTGTGAGAGGGACGGCGAAGTGAAGGGGGCATGCAGGACAAGCAGTGAGGGCTGTGTGGTTTCAGGAAGAGAGAGGCACAAAGGTGGTTCCTCTTTCTGCAGCCACACCTCCTCTGAGCAGGGAAGCACCTTGCAGAGTCCTCCCCTGATGAAAAACAGGCTCCCCCTCCCAAGCCCTGACCCCAAGCCTGTCATTTTCCCAGCAACTTGGAGGGGCCTCATATGTGCAGGTGAGAAGAAACATTTTCTGTTTGTGGCATCTTTGTGAAGAACTTTGTAGAGTTCCAAAAGGGGCGTCCGCTCTCCCAAGCTCTATGGCTACATCCCCATGGGTGATTTCCACAGGCACTCCCATCTTCACCTTCCAGAGCAAGCCCTGCTGCGTACAGCTAGGGGAGTGTCCCTGCACCCACAGCCAGCAGTGCCCCCGCACCCAGGGCCCTGGGCAGGGAGTGTGGCTGTGGGCACAGTGAAGCATGTCTGTGGTATAGTAGGGCCCGGGGAGCAATGAAGACCTGTCTTCCCTGAAGCAGGAACTGTGAAAATGACCCCCTATAAGTTCCCATTGGAATCCTTGTGACCATGACAGAAATGCATCAGAGGAATCAGGGTGAAAGCAAATCAGTCCCTTCAATGTGTCAGCCATCAGGATGGGGCACTGGGGAAGGTGTCACCCCCTCCCTGCCCTCCAGCAACCTCACACCTCTGCCCTGGAGTTACAACACATGCCAGCTTCTGGTGAAGATGGAGCCAAAGACACCTGGCAAGTTTATTTTCAAGGTCTTGCTAATGAATGAGGAAGTCAGCCCAAGAGAGGCAGCAGGGTCCCAACACGGGGGCAAAAAGGGAAGACACGCAGAGAGTTAAGCCAGGGAAGCTCACCGCTTTCCCCAAGCCTCGCCCAGCCTGGGGTCTGTGGACGCTAACACTGTCTACGTGATCTGAGGGAACCGGAAGAGCCAGAGGGTGATGGGAAGCCAGGGCCAGAGGGAAGTGAAGGCTGCTACCCAGTGACTTCTCAGAACAGCCCTGCCAGGAGGACAGGCAGGAGGATCATGGGCCAGACCACCAGGAATCCTGAAATGCAAGAGAGATGAGTGTTAGGTGTCAGGCTCTGGAACTCAGCAGCGGAAGAGAACCAGCCCCCTGGCTTCTGGTGCGCAAGGGCGACAAAGGCAGACGATCCAGCATAGGACTGGCAGGGAATAATGGAGCTGTCAGAAGCTACCAGAAGATAGGACCTGGGCCTCCCTGATGCAGGGGTTAAAGATAATGCTATCAAGCTATCGCCAGCCACTGAAGCACGAGTTTGATCCCTGGCTTGCCAGAGAGCAACCCACATGGTGCAGCAGACCTTCCTGTCTCGCCTGCTGCTCCCCTCAGCAGTGTATTTCAGTAGATCCAACTGTTTTGCTCCCCACTCTCTCTGGTGAACCCTCTCACCCCCTATACCTCTGGCCTACACCCCAGTTCTTGTATGCATAAATAAATAGATCTTTAAAAAAAAAAAAGATAGGACCCAAATTCCTAATGACCTGAGGCTCAGAACTGTACCCCAGGGAGTTAGCGGGCAATAAACTATTGTCTAAATGTAGGGAGATGCAGGGAGTGTTTGTCATAGACGCCAGCATTACTTCTTCTAATACTGAAGAGGCAGAAAGACAAAGTTATGGAGCACTGCCTGCCTCTGTGGCCTGATGACAGCCCAGAATCTCAGCTCTACGACTAGCTGTGCAGGCCCAACTGAGCCTCTCTCTGCCTCTGTTCCCCTGAATACAAACAGACATATTACTAGCAGCTATTATCTGGGGGGATTTTTGTAAGACTTAAGTGAGTCAATTCCTGTCAAGTATTTGGAACAATGCCTGGCATTTGGTAAACATCACACAAGTGCTGATTTTGAAAATGAGAGTCTGGGAGGTTTTTGCACATTTCTTTACATTCAGTGTTTATGCATCCTGGGAGATCATGGCCTTGCTTTGGGGAGGGGAGGCACTAGGAGAAGCTTTGCACCCCCTCTCACCATATGCCAGATTACAATCTCCCCCCATGCCCTAAATTTCAAATTAACTTGTTGTTTTCCTAGAAGGGAAGGGGAGAAGACTATTGTCATTATAATAAATGTGAGCGTATGACTGTCAGGTTGCAATTATGAAATGAATGTTGGTGTTCAATTAAATCCAAAACAGCAAAAATGGTTGTGGGAGATACACACAAGGAAAACCCTACTTGCCTTCTTGTGGTGGCTGCTTTATCAGAGTGAATCTCTCTTCTTCCAGATGCCTCTAGAATCTGCTATTCACCCCAGATATTAGTCAATTTGCAAACCCTACTGAAAAGCCAGGCCGTTCAGACACTGAGCTCACCTAAAGCACCAGGGACTGAAAGGGACTGAGACCTCTGCTCTCAAGCTGCTTTAAGTCTGACCTGTAACTACTCCCTCCCATAAGTGCTACTTTTTTGAGCATTGTCAGAATATTAGCACTGAGCATGGGAAGTCCATCGTGAACTTCTTGGCAAACTTTTAGATTATTGTCTAGCTGGGATTTGAAGATGGGTATAACTTCGACATATCTGGGTTATCGAATACAGGCCACTTTCTGGGGTAGCAAAATCGTAATAGTATCGCTTTCTTTTGGTCTCAAATATGTTCCTTGGACTTGCCTGCCACTTAAACTCTAATTAATTCATCAGAACTCCATTCAGATCTTACCACCTGATACATTTTTCCCTGATCTTTTCCAATACGGTTAATTACTTCTCAGTGAGTTCCCTGTCCACTGTGTACTAATTTGGGATTTATTTGCTTATAAACGTGTCTCATTTTTGTAATTGTTCGTTCTGCCTATGGGCTTTGTTCCTCTTATATTTGCACACTGGTTCCTTTTTCTTACTTGGTAACTTTATATTGCCTCCTCTGAAAATTTTCTGACTGATCATTCAATTGTATCGTTTTTCTTCCTATATTTTTAGCAGAACATATCAAACATCGGTTGGGCACACGGCCACCAAAGATAAAGACTATCTTTCCCAGCTTCCTCTGCAGCCAGGTGTGGCCATTTGACTAAGTCCTGCCTAATGAGATATAAGCAGAGTATAAGGAATTGACTTCTTCCCTGTTCCTTCCATCCTGCTGCCTAGATATGAAAGTTTGAGCTCCAGCCGCCATCTTGGTCTATGAAGACCAATGGCCACACCTTGGAGATGGTGGAGGTGTGAGCTGGAAGGGCCTGAATTCTTGATGACTTTGTGGTTCCACCCCACGACCCTGGGTTGCTTACCTCTGGACTTCTTTATGTCTGAGAGTAACACACTTCTGTCTTATTTAAGGTGTCATTACCCAAGCCAGTAACTTTCCACCCCATCAACCTTTTTTATTTTTAAATCACCTTAACTTTTCATTGCCTGTTTCCCAAATGGAAAGTAAGCTCCATGAGGGCCTGTGTCTGTTACCACTCCATCTTCAGTACTTAGAGCAAAGCCTGGCACAGCGGCTACTTGATAAATATTTGTTCTAAGATGACTTGCTCCCTGTTGGACTGAGCATCTCGACAGCCAATCCTGGGTCTGATCCATTTCAGTCTCCATGTTGCCTAGCCCAGGGCCTGACACTAGAAGAGACTACTTGAATGTGCACTGAAGTGAAAGGAAGGAGAGAGAGCCCGGGGGAGGGCTGAGGGGAGCCAGCGGAGCTGTGTACCTGCAGTGTCAGGGCTGCCACTCACGAGACCAAGAGACTGGGCTGGGCCACCTGAAGACAAGAGCAGAAGGAGAAGGTTTGCTTAGACTGCAGTGAGTGTGGCACACGGCTGCTGCTCCAATCCCTTCTGGGCTTGGCATCACACCACTGGCAATCCACTCTGTGGGGCACCTGTTACTAGCAGGCACCTTTCTAAATGCATCCCATTTAGAATGGATTTGAAATGCAATCCCCCTAACAGATCTATGAGGGCAGTCTTATCCCCACTGGACAGATGGGAGACTGAGGCTGGGGATGGGTAGACTTCCTATGCTGACCTGGCTAGGAAGTAACAGGGCTGGGATTTGAATCTCAGTTTGATTTCAAAGTGGAAGTTCCTTGCCCCTCATCTACCCTGTGACACCCCACGGGGCTTCAAGGTGAAGGCCCGGTAAGGGGCAGGACACCCAGGGCAGAACCTCCTTCACGAGACAGGCTCAGTTTACTCATTGTGAGAGTGGAAGGGGTAGTGGGGTTTGCTTCACAGGCTACTGTGAGCATTCCATGTGCTAATTCATAGGCCGTGTCTTCAGCTTAGCACCAGGCTCAAATCCTCCTCCTCAACATCGCCACTCCTACATCCTAATTTCTTTAGGACAAAAGCATGCTTTCCTTCTTTTGAGTTTCTTGACTCCTCCATTCTGATTGGAATAAAAACCATGACCACTAAACTGCAGGTAGGATGGGTGAAAATTCTAGGAGCCGTTGATAAGCTTGCCCAACCTCCCACCTATCATACTGTCAGTGGCCTTTGAAAACCAATTGTTCACCAGACAACAGCACAGTTGGGTCAGGATTTAGAATTTATCCCAAAGGGACTAAGAACATGGGAGCAGGCAAAACAAGGGAAAGGACTCAGGATTTGGAATGAGACCCAGCTGGGTTCAATTGTTACTCCAGCTTCTCACGAGTGGGTGACCTTGGGTACATCACCTAGTCATTCTGAGCTTCAGTTCCTCACCCATGAAGTCAGGGGAGGATTGAGTGAGGAATGGACACTGAGAGCTCAGTCAGGCCTTTAGCAGTGGGGAGGCCTGGCACAAGTGGTCAGTGCTGGGGCATTGTCACCCAAAGCCCTCTTGGAAAGACAAACCGGCACTGAGGAGGCAGAAAAAGACTAGTTTTTGAGTTGGTGACTGCAGGGACCTGTGGTCAACTGTCAACTCTTGTCCAGCTGGCCTTATCTCTAGGACTCACCTTTCCGAGTGATGGGTCCCAAATCCAGAACCTGGTCTGAGTTGATGGCTGTGATTTCACTGCGGAGTTGTTTTCCTGAGCAAGACTACAGGGAGGAGAACTCTGGTTATGCGACAATT
>NW_023605310.1:0-25467 GCF_014898055.3 Talpa occidentalis | reverse complement strand
GAAGTGTTGTTCTGCCAAAAAGTAAATGAAACTCTAACCTCCATAGATTTCAATTCCATTTAAAATGCTGAGGCTGAAAAAGAAGCATAAGACTTAACTTGGCAAAACATATTCCCAACCTTTTATTTCTTCAATTTCACTTATGGAAAATGACCTAGTGAAGATTGAGCTGGGCTTGATTTTTCATCCCAGATCCCACAAAGCTGAATGTCAAGTCATTTGGAGGGAGAGCATTTGTTTTGACTGTGGCTGTGTTTCTGTGCCCAAAGATACTTGAGAGGTTGTTGGTGAAATTCTTTCACCCTCAGGAAAACATTGCAAGCATGGAAAGGAAAAACCCTGTTTTTTTTTTTTTTTTTTTAATAGAGGCATGTTTTATTATTTATTGTTTGTTTTGTTTATACATGCACTGGGTACAGTCAGAAGCGCGGGAGGGTGAGAGAATTCACCAGAGCCAGAGCAGGGAGCAGAGCAGGCAGAAGGACCGAAGTACACTGCTGAGGAGCAGCGGGCGGCAGGAGAGGTCTGCGCGCCATGTGGGACCTCCTCCGGTGGCCGGGGAGCAGCTGAGGATCGAACAGGCGCTGCAGAGGCCGCGGGCAGCTTCGCAACCCAGCACTCAACCGCTGCGCCACCGAGGAGGCCCGAAACCCTGTTTTTTAATGAGACCACCCCCCTACTCTATTGCAAACATCAGAGAGCTTCTTTATTCTTTTCTGGGTTGGGTGATTAGCAAGAGTGGTGAAATTAATACGAACAACATTAGCATAATTTGCTGTTATTCTCTGGGCTGATTTATCCTCTTAGTAGAATAGTTGTGTGTGGTTAACTATCTTTTGATAAAGTTTCACAGCAACAACAGGGCACAGCACTAAACTAGGAGTCATAAAGCTAGAACATAGAGACAAATGACAGAACTAAAATGACAGGAAGAGGAACCATCACATTTAGAATGGGGGTTCCCTCTATACCAGGAAGGTCCAGTCATTTGGAAAGGACCTTTTGTAGTGTGGGTATAGGGTAAGGTAAAATTATCAGGCTTTCTGTTCTGCTCCCCGCTCCAGCTCTGATGAATTCTCTCACCCTCCTGCACTTATGACTATACCCAGTGCTTGTATAAATAAACAAATAAAATATTTAAGAAAAAAAAAGTATCAGGCTTTTCTGCCCTCCCACCATTAGGATAGATGACGGAACCCTGTGGTCCCGAATGCATGCCTGATGGCGGGCACCTGGAGTAGGGTGTGGGCATAGGTAGATGGGATTCACCTGAGCTAAGACTGGGCTTTCAAGGGTGGTGTCACGGAGATGCCAGCAGAAGCAAAGAAGCAGAAGCAGCCAAGAGCGGAAGAGAAGCAGAGAGAAGCAGAGAGAACACCGGAGAGCCCAGAAAGAGTGAAGACTTGCTGGGGGCTGGGAAGCCTGCCAGCCTTCCGGCCCCCCAGCACCCCTGCCTGCTGTGTAATTGGTAAATCCCAATAAAAGCCTGCAAAAGCCGCTGAGGGCTCCAGGACTCCTCTTTTACCCCGTCTGCTGGATCAGAAAACCTGCTCCGTGTCCTGTCTTCCTGCCCCTACAGTGGGCCAGTTTGTAACTATCCAATAGCCTGCAAATTCTGTATTCCCTGTGTAGGGTAAGGAAAAATGTCAGGCTTTTCTGCCCTCCCACCATCAGGAGAGATGATGGATCCTTGAGGTCCTGAATGCATGCCTGATGGCAGGCACCTGGAATAGGGTGTGGGCCTAGGTAGATGGGATTCACCTGGGCTGAGACTGGGCTTTTAAGGGCGGTGTCACGGGGACGACAGCAGAAGCCAAGAGAGAAGCAAGAGAAGCAGAAGCTGAGAGAAGGCCGGAGAACCCAGATAGAGTGAAGACTTGCTGGGGGCTGGGAGGACTGCCAGCCTCCCGGCCCCGGCCTGCCGTGTACCGGGTAAATCCCAATAAAAAAGCCACTAAGGACTCTGACTCCTCCTTTACCCGGTCTGCATGGGATCAGAAAACCTGCACTGGTCTATTCCTGACCCTACACCTGTCTCCCTGCCCACTTTACCCAATGACATACTACCAAACCTGCACTCCTGACACCAGGGAACTGTACTGGTCATCATGATTGTAAGGGCAGTGTAGGGGGCCGGACTGGGCACAGTGCAGGTTTTCTGATCCCATGCAGACCGGGTAAAGGAGGAGTCAGAGTCCTCAGTAGTTTTGCAGGTCCTTTATTGGGGTTCACCAGGCATATGGCAGGCAGGGGTGCTGGCTGGGGGCTGGGAGGCTGGCAGGCCTCCCAGCCCCCAGCAAATCTTTACTCTATCTGGGCTCTCTGGCGTTCTCTGCTTCTGCGTCGGCTTCTCCTTCAGGTTCTGCTGCTGCTGGCTGGGGCTGCTGGCGTCCCCCCGAGACGCCGCCCTTAAAAGCACAGTCTTAACTCAGCTGAATCCCATCTACTATGCCCACACCCTATTCCAGTGCCCGCCATCAGGCATGCATTCAGGACAAGGATCCATCATCTATCCTGATGGCGGAAGGGCAGAAAAGCCTGATATTTTCTTTACCCTACAGGCAGGAATGGCCACTGTGCAGGTTTTCTAGGATCCAGCAGACCGGGTAAAGGAGGAGTCAGAGCCCTCAGTGGCTTTTTGCAGGCTTTTATTGGGGTTTACCAGGTACACAGCAGGCAGGGATGCTGGGGGGCCGGGAGCCTGGAAGGTCTCCCAGCCCCCAGCAAGTCTTCACTCTATCTGCGCTCTCTGGCGTTCTTCCTCTCTCTCAGCTTCGGCTACTCTTGCTTCTCTCGGGGCTTATGCTGGCGTCCCTGTGACGCCGCCCTTAAAAACCCAGTTGAATCCCATCTACGTGTGTCCACACCCTACTCCAGGTGCCCGCCATCAGACATGCATTCAGGACCGCAGGGTTCCGTCATCTATCCTAGTGGCCGGATGGCCGAAAAGCCAGATACCTTTACCTTACCCTACAATGATCATTTGCTATTTCTGCTTTTCTCTCTAGACCAGTAGGGCAGGCTTGTGACAATAGGACAAAACAACCCTTACCCATCTCAAATGAAGGAAAAACCCCTGTCCCTGACAAGTGAGTTTCGAAAAGCAAGCCCAAAGGAGTGTCCACTGTCCTCGAGAGATGACATCCGTTGACCAGACTGAAAATAGCCATGGAAGGCAAAGCTAAGATGCCTGAGGCATGGTTAGATGAAAAGCATTCAGAGTAAGGGTTAATTGGTCTGTTGCATTTCTAGATCCAAATCCAAGTTACACAATGATTTAAATGAGAGCAACCAATCAGACTATTAAATTTGCTTCTGTGTTTGTTCCTCAACTCCATAAGGACTGCACAAAGCCCCATCCCCAGTGAGACTGATTAGAGAACCTTGCCTCCAATTTCCTGCCTAGTGGTCTCCTATTAGACTGCTGCTTTTCTCCAAATCTGGTGGCATGGTTTTTGGTTTCTGTGCCATCAAGCAGCCCACAACACCTGCAGCCTATCCCTCAACTAGTAGAATTCAACTGTTTTGTTCTCTAAGCCCTGATTACCAAATGTGATATAACCTTCTTGCCTAGCCTTTTAGGGAGGTATATGAATTTTAAGACTCTTATATTCTGCTGAATTGGCTCTGATTTAAGTCCTTTAATTTCACAAACCCTTGTTGAATACTTTTGGCAGACGTGTGCATCAAGGAGAGGAACCCTTGACTTCTTGTTCACATCGCAAAGAGATTTTTGACAAGAAATGTGAAGCGCTTTAGAGTCATTTGAATCTGGGTGTAGGGTAAGTAAAGTATCAGGCTTTTCTGCCCTCCCTCCATTAGGACTAATGATAGATCCTTTCAGCCTTGAATGCATGCCTGAGGGAGGACAACTAGAGTAGGGTGTGGGCATGCATAGGTGGGTACACCTGGGCTGAGAGACTGGGCTCATAAGGGTGGCTCAGCAGAGTGCACTGTGGTGGTGCAGTGCAGAGGATGGAGGGGTGCAGTAAAGTGGACAGAGGAGTGCGGCAAAGAATGGTGGAGCATGAGGGAATACGGCAACAACGAACAGCGGAGAGCATGAAGACAACATGGCTGCTAGAACTGGTAAAGAACCTACCCAGTATTGTTTGGTTGCGTTACACTGGGTAAATAAAACAGTGTCAGCAGGTTGCTGAGGGGCTAGTCTTGGGCGTGACCAAGCTATGCCTAGACATGTTCAGACACACTGCCTTAGGGAGAAACTGAAACTGAAGTTTGCTTATCATAGACCACCCAAGACTGAAACCACCAATCACTGTTCAACTAACTTTTCACCTGATTTTCACGTCATTGGATCAATCAAACCTCAGCCAACATCTATCCTAAATTGCTTAGTGGGCCACCAATTGGATCTCAAGGGACTTCTAACCCTGATTTGCATAGCTTTACAGGTATAAGAATTAGCCTGCCTTTTTTTTTTTTTTTAAGATTTATTTATTTATGCATACAAGAACTGGGGTACAAGCCAGAGGTGTGGGGGATGAGAGGATTCACCAGAGACAGAGTGGGGAACAGAACAGGTAGATCTACTGAAATACTCTGTTGATGGGAGCAGCGGCTGAGATAGGAAAGTTCTGCTGTGCCATGTGGATTACCTACCTGGCTGGGGATGGAACTCGTGCTGTAGGGGCTGGCCATAGCTTCATAGTACTGATGCTTAACCCTTTGTGCCACCAGGGAGGCCCTATCCTTCCTCTTCTATGTAGATATATTGTCCTACCACTTCCAGGGACTTCAGAACATAATTCAAGGCTTCTTCAATTGTGTCTTCCAGACCAAAGTCCTGGTAAAACATCAATCAATGATTGTATTTTGCTTCAATAAGGTCTCACTCACATTTGGTTGACACTTTCCTAATTTTTACTTTATTTTTATTATGTCCCAGAGTGATGACAGTGTGCAGTCGACTTTAAGAATTAATCTCCAGTTTCCTACATACTCAATGTAAAATCTCAGTCTTTCAGTCCTCAAACCTACTGAATCAGATCCCTAGGTGATTCTAGTGCACATTAACATTTGAGAAGCACTTTTTAAAATGCAAATACCTGAGTTCACCATCAGAGATTCTGATTTAATTTGACCTGGGCATTCGAATTTTTTTTTTAATTCCCCAGGGTTTCCAATGTGTAGAAAAGTTCAAGAATGATTATTATAGGCTATTTTGTAGAATCTCAGGTCCATTGATCTTAAGAAAATCACCATCACAATTTGATGATAACCTATTTATGACTCAGCAGGGCAGAAAATGATGGCCAATGATCTCATCTTGTGGCATCACTGCCTATTTCTGGGTTGAGTGGATCATCATTCAGGTTAAATGACTGCCCTAGAAAGAATTCCCAAATTAGTACCTCCAAGAAAACATTACACCACTGGAAAATCTGTTTCACTGAATTTTTTTTTCTAGGCATTCACTTTAAAATGCAAATCTTTCCACAAAGGTAAATACTCTCATCAATGTAGTACAAATAAAGATGCTTGATTACTTTCTTCTGATTCACTAGAGTAATTGCTCTGAAACTGAACATTGGGGTGTTGAGTATAACTGTTTGAATAAATCCCCAGGTTACAGAAGAGAAAATGGCAGTCAGTGAAAGAGAACTGATATGTCTGAAGGATGGAGGGGTGGGGGTTTTGGATTATTTCCTTTGAGAGATTAACTTCAAGGTCTTGAAACTTGTAAGAGATGCCTTGATTTGATGGTAGTAGGGAGCAAAGAACATAAGGAAATCAGTGTTTCAGATTTAAGAAAATTAAAAAATAAAAGAATGAGGAAACTGACAGGATCGTGCAATGGAATAGAGACTGCAGGATGGGCTTCATTAAATGAATTTTAAAATGGGTAATAACATTTACCAGCCAGGGTTTGGTAGAAACAAAAAGGAAGAGGATGATGAAAAACAACAGCAAAACAATAAAAGTAAGAACTGAGTAGTGGGCCAAAAGATAAATAAAAGTAAAATCAACATTGGTTCAAAAAGCATTCATCTATTTATTAAAAGGTGTCTAAGGAAAAATAATTGGGGTATTATTTTTCCCTCCATATCACTTTCTACCTCTATTCAACCATCATGTTCCATTCAACTTATCCCCTATATGTTTTCAAATTCTTTCTTTGGAATATCACTTAACATTACTATTTATTTATTTATTTATTTTTTTTTTTTTTATAAATTTTATTGTTATATTCCCCATACAATTGCAGCCCCCCATTCTGACCCCAATCCCTCCCCTCCCGCCCCCGCCCCCCTAAAAGTGTCTCTGGTTCATAGTTTTTTGTTGATTTTGATTTTCACTTTCTTATAGTTTTTCATTTTCCTGGTCCATTATTTAAGTTTTCTAGATTCCTGCTATGAGTGAGACCATCCGGTATTTTTCTTTTTCTTTTTGGCTTATTTCGCTGAGCATGATCCCTTCCAGCGCCATCCATGTTGCAGCAAATGCATGTGTTTATCTTTTTTGAATGCTGAGTAATATTCCATGGTATATATGTACCACATCTTCTGGATCCAGTCATCTATTTTTGGGCATTTGGGTTGTTTCCAAAGCTTAGCTATTGTAAACAGTGCTGCTATAAACATAGGGGTGCAGGTGTTCTTTGGAATTGATGTTTCTGTGTCCTTTGGGTAAATACCTAGGAGTGGAATTGCTGGGTCATATGGAAGCTCTATGTTTAGTAGGTCCAGAAATCTCCACACAGCTTTCCACAGTGGTTGGACCAGTTTGCACTCCCACCAACAGTGCAGAAGAGTTCCTTTTTCTCCACACCCTCGCCAACATTTGTTGTTGCTAGTTTTTTTAATATGTGCCATTCTCACTGGTGTAAGATGGTATCTCATGGTAGTTTTGATTTGCATTTCCCTGATGACAAGTGATGTTGAACATTTTTTCATATGCCTGTTGGCCATTTGCATTTCCTCTTCAGAGAAGTTTCTTTTAAGCTCTTCTGCCCATTTTTTGACTGGATTATTTTCTTTGTTGTTGTTGAGTCTCATCAGCTCTTTGCAGATTTTTGTGATCAGTCCTTTATCATTAGTGTTGGGTGCAAAAATGTTCTCCCAGTTGGTGGGGTTTCTCTTTGTTTTGGTTATTGTCTCTTTTGCTGTGCAAAAGCTCTTTAATTTGATATAGTCCCAGCTGTTTATCTTTGCCTTCACTATCACTGCTTTGGGTGATGTGTCTGTAAAGATGTCTTTGATGTGCAAATCACGTAGTGTTTCGCCTATATTTCCTTCTATATATTTTATGGTTTCAGGTCTTATGTCTAGTTCTTTAATCCATTTTGAGTTGATTTTTGTGTATGGTGTGAGGTGGTGGTCAAGCTTCATTCTTTTGCATGTAGCGACCCAGTTTTCCCAGCACCATTTATTGAACAAACTTTCTTTGCTCCAATGCATAGTCTTTGCTCCTTTGTCAAAGATTAGTTGACCATAAATCTGTGGGTTTATTTCTGGATTTTCTATTCAATTCCATTGGTCTGTATGTCTGTTCTTGTTCCAATACCATGCAGTTTTGATGATTATGGCTTTGTAGTATAGTTTGAAGTCTGGGAGTCTGATGCCTCCATTCCCTTCTTTTTTTTTCAGGAGAGCTTTGGCTATTCGGGGTTTTTTGTGATTCCATATGAATTTCATCAATAATTGTTCTATTTCTTTGAAGAATGACATTGAAATTTTGATTGGAATAGCATTGAATCTGTATATTGCTTTTGGAAGGATGGCCATTTTAATAATGTTTATTCTTCCAATCCATGAGCAGGGGATGTCTCTCCATTTCTTTGTGTCTTCTTCTATTTCTTTTAACAGTGTTTTATAGTTTTCTTTGTATAGGTCCTTTACCTCTTTTGTTAGATTTATTCCCAAATATTTGATTTTTTTTGTTTCAATAACAAAAGGGATGGTCTTTTCGATTTCTTCTTCTTCAGATTTATTGTTTGTGTATAGGAAGGCTACTGACTTTTGCGTGTTGATTTTGTATCCTGCCACTTTACTGAACTGATTGATGAGTTGAATTAGCTTTTCTGTGGAGTTTTTGGGGTTCTCTATGTATAATATCATATCGTCTGCAAATAGTGATAGTTTGACTTCTTCTTTTCCTATTTGGATTCCTTGGATGTCTTTCTCTTGTCTTATTGCCCTGGCTAGGACTTCCAGTATTATATTGAAAAGCAAACATTACTATTTAACATGATCTACTTTTTCCCCTTCAGGCTGACCTTACCAGTCCATTCCCCACATAACAACCAGAGTGATTATCTGAAACCACTTAAAAGTCAACAATAAAACGATCTTCCACAACCCTAAAGAAGTTGGCTTCCGCTTGTTTTGCCAGTCTTGTGTATACCAACTCATCTGTGAAATAATTAACGATTCCAGTTACTAGTAAATGGATTTAAAAGTATTTCTTTTGTTATAGATTAAGTCCATGAAATAGGTGTTATTAGTGAAAACGAAACTGACATCTTGAAAATTAAATGACTTGTTCAAAATGGATTACAGGATATAACCCCAAGTTTTTTTCTTTTTTTCCTTTATATCATGGTTTATATTATATATTTATATTTTTATTATGTGTTATATTATAAGATGAAGTTTGTATTTACTTTTTTCATACTGATGGAGGCCAATAACAGAAAAGAAAAAAAAAAAAAAAAAACTAAGAAAGGAGGAGCCACAAGACCAGAAACCTGGCTCACACAAAGAGGTGGGGGCAGAAGAGATTAGCATAACCATCAACAGTTGCTGAAACTAGTATCCTGAGGGGCTAGGATAACACTAGCATCCTTAGGTGCAGATGCCTAGATTACAAAGGGTAACATCCAAGCAGGTATCAGACTGCTGTCTAGAGCACAGGCCCAAGGGTAAAGACATGGAGATTGAGCCCATTGTAGAATCTCCTGTTCTTTCAAATTCTACATGGTTATCCAAAATTAGCAACCAACTGACAACTCACAAGAAGTGGCCCCTCCCAAACAGAAGAAGACTCTATCAGGGCAGTCTCTGCACTGGCTCTGGGCAGCAATCCCACTGCCCACCCATGACTATGCAGGTGCCTGTTTTCACCAACTCTGCAGGGCAGCATTCTTCCTGCCTGCCCATGACCTGTCAAGGCCTCCTGCCTGCAACAATGCAGGCCTCTTTTAACAAACCTGTCCCTTCTGGGGTAGCTCTTCCTGCCTGCTCGTGCCTATGCAAGTGTCTTTAACTGTTTTATCCCTTCCCTAATAAACCTGCCCTTTAAACTCGCCTGGGAAACTTGGTGCGTGTCACTGAAACGAGAGCTCTGGTGAACCTTTCCCTGAGTGAACCCAAGGACCCCGAACTCCAAACCCACTGATCCAAAAAAGGACAAGAATACCAACTAAGTTTGTAAGTTAGCGTCTTTATTAAGCTTGAAGATGCAAGAAGAGTAGTAATTTAAAATGATGCCAACCCTGCTTTATTGATGTTTAATTATTGCCACACGGTTATGTTAGGGGGAAAAGGATGTCCAAATATCGGGGCTGCTCTATAACAGTTAGATCCTTGGGGCAAAGAGAGCAATGCTTAAAAAAAGTTAAAAGGTCAGCTATACCCAGGACCCCAGGAAACACTTGCCAGAGCAGATGTAGCCCAGTGAGAGCCACTGAACAATGCCCAGAGGGGAGAATGGCAGTCCCTCATCCCAACCTACAGGCAGCAGATAAAGTTTTCCCAAAACATTGTAAAAGGTTTAATTTTCAATGTTTTGCCAGAAAAGGGGGAGGGGAGAAGGAGAGTGGAAGGAAAAATAGAGACAGAGAGGGAAAAGGAGCTGGGAGAGATCAGATTTAGCTGTGTGACTGATGTGGCAAGTTTGGGGACAAGAAGAAAGAGGGGAAAATATGACTGAACTTGATAAGCGTTGGGGGTAAGCACAGTATCTTGGAGACAAGGTGAGATCATGTCACCTGGAGGAACAGGCAAAAACACAGAACTAAAGTTGTGAGTGGGATGAATTTGCCAAAGCAAGGGCTCCGCTAGTAATAACTGAGATGGCTGCTTGTGTCTCTTAATTATTAAAAAATATAGGAATATTTTAAATCAGATGTTAAAAATTGCCCAGATGCTCATTATCTCAGGCAGTGATACTTTACTTTCCATCTCTGGGTCTCTTTCATTACTTTGTGTTTGCCAAGCCTCATGATGTGAATTCTATAGTTCTCCCTGAGTAGTGCCCCGGGAAGCTGGCTATTGCATATCTAAAAGCCACATTCAGGATTTAATTAATGATAAGGGAGATTGCTCATTTAAGACTGAAGCAAGAAAGAGGCACCACTGGATGAAGGTGAGGGGAAGAGCCTCTCAAGGCAACTCTAAAACCATTTTTCGCCCTATTAGATTCCTGACCTGGTGTATCTTTATTTTGCACAATATGAACATCAGAGTGGGGAATAAAGTCGACCAAGATTTCTCAGACATTTGAGTAGAGATGAGTGCATAGCAGCTTTCAGAGAGTCTCTGAGGATGCTCTCCTTTCTAGACATTTTGGGGCATAGATAATTACCTTATTAGCCTCAATGGACTCTGTTAAGCTAAAAGGATGATTTGACTGCAAAATTAAACCGCTTTAACTTCTAGCTATGACTGAGTAAGTATATTGGCAAATCCTCTCTCCAGAAAGCAACTCTGAAACTGCATAAAATTGACAAAATAGCTGTTTTGGAAATCTAGAAACTGACAAAAAACAGAAAACAATCTGAGAAGCACCATACTAGTAAAAGTGCTGACCTTTGAGTATGCCTGAACTGTGGGAATCTTTGGTATTTTGGCCTGGGCAGCTCCCATCTCTGCAGCTGTACTGACAGAGGGCAGGCCAGTTTGTAAGGACTGGCAGGTTGTCCACCACATTAAAAGAGGCTCATTGGAGTCTTTGATGCTGGTACTTCCCATTCTATTCCCAGAGGAAATTATCCTCAAAGGGAAGAATCACATATAGAAAAGTTTTAGTGCCATTAGTCCCCAGTAGCCCTAATGATCCCTGGAGCTACAATTCTTTGTGAATGATGATTTTGCTGATCAGATCCTCTGACAAAGGGAGGCAGTCTACATAGAGACACCCCATGGAATTTTGGTCTGTCTCCACCCTAATGTGGCTCTAGACACAACCTTCATTGAAAAGTAACTATTATCTTGCTACTAGCCTCTTGTCAAAACTAAATACCTGACCATGGGGAACCGGGTGAGAGCTTTGCCAATATAATTCCATCTGAGGGAGAATCAATTCAAACTGCTGTAACTAGCAAGATGACAAGAACCCAATAAACCTAGCTTGTCAAATGGAAATGGAACATGCAAGAATGCAGATAGCCTGATCCCAGTGACATTTTAGCTTTACAGTGTCATTTTACTCTTACTTGGAAAAGTGTCAGCTATGTTTTGGGGAAAACTTTAATCTCCCATTTTACTGACCCACGCAAAGCTATTGACTCAGTGGGACCTTGCAGTCAGAGAGATTACCTTGCTCTAAGTGCCTCAGCTGGGAGCACTCAGTGCCCACTTGAAACCCAGTGATATCTACTGAGCTGCTATGGCTGTTCATCTCAATGTCCAGTTTAGCAGAAACAAAACCATACATCATTGCCCCACTTGGCAGAACTCAAGACATTTCTCATAACTTTGAAAATGTCTCCCCTTGATAAATTTTTTCATATTTTTTTTCTGGTTCTTAGGCTACTGCTAATGGCTTAGCTGGTCATATGGATAACTATAAATGGGCAGACTAAAGACATCCCCTTTGAGGACCACAAAATAGGAAAACAAATTATTGCTGCCAATTGAACAATTTGGGGCCAATCAAGTACATATCTTTGGAAAGGGCCTGTTTTTTGGTAAGTGGCTAGAATCAAGTTGCTGACAGACCCTAATGCCCAGAATGGCATTACTGCTACCTTTGTAGATCATGGTATCAGATATGATAACATAGCCACCTTTATAAACTGGACACAAAGTAAGTCTCTATGTTTCTGCCAACCCAGAAGAAACCACCCACTGGATGCCAGATTGTGATTCCTTCAAACATCTTACCAGTTTTCTCACAGTGCAGGAAGGCTCCAGACAATTGAACAACTGCATCAGACCTCCCTCTTGGAGATTTCAGTGGTGTTTTTTCACTGATGATGCTTTATTCAGTTTACACTCTCGTCCAGTTTTATCAGTTTGAATATCCAATACCACTGTGACTTTTTAAACTAACCTACCATGTTTTTAGTTTTCTGAACCATTTACTGTTTGACAATGAGCTAATAGTCATGATTCTTGATGGAACTTTTATATTTTCTGTCACTCAAATGTATTTGATAATATTGAGCATTGATACAGTCTTCTAAAATATTGACCCCAAGGTATTTCTTATTATATATACCCCTGTTAGTTTCTAGTGGTCCACACACCTTAGTAAGGAATTTTGGTAATTGAATGGGACTTTCCCTGTAAAGGAATTGTCTACTTTTATCTTGAACAAAAGACATACTTTGAAAGTTTGATATTTGTGCTTACCACTCCTGGATATTTCTTTCTTTCCTCTAGCAGCACCTCTAGGCTGATCTGTAATCAACCCTATGGAGGGGACAACCTGGATAAACAGGGACCTAGGACATTCAAATTTAAATCTGGTTTAGCCACCTGGATTCTTTTCCTAGACTGACATGGACCTATAGCAAAAGGCTAATGACCATTCAACTGAATACAGCTGAACACAGTGATATTCATTAGAAATGTCCTGTCCCTCCTGCATTTGGCCTTCCTACATGAAAAGTCAAGGTAAAGGGCATGATGGGGATGGGGAGAATGTAAAATTATAACCACCTGAATAAGATACAATTTTGTAGCAGTGGAGATAGATCATAATCAGAGTATCTAAGGCAGAAGCACCTTGGTTCTTGGGAGGGGTAGAGGAAGGAGGGCCATTAATAATCTTTGATCTTTCAGTGCTGCTCCAGAGCATCCCTTACAAAGTAAAGGAGGTGTCATTCTCCTAAACCGTTGCAAGTAATTGTTGACTCCATTATGCCCTGTATTCAGTAAAATCCTGAAGACAATTTGATTGTTACTCTCTTTAACCTTAATGAAAGATCTGTCAAAAATAGCTGAGGATGTTCCTTCCTCCTGACTTCCCAAGTAGAATCACCTGTCAACTCTCCTGAGTGTCTTCCCCACAAACATTACTTGGGGGCAGAAAAATGCCACCCATGGATAGTATGGGCAAACAGAAAAAAATGGAAAAACAAAAAAGAATTATCAGTCTATTCTTTTGGAGGCAGCCCTCCAAAAAACAGAACTAGACTCAATTACTAAAACTCTACTGGGAAAACTTAGGTCAATAAGTTAGTTGAAAAGTCACTTTGGAGGCATTATCAAACTGCCCATCTCTCTTCACAACTAATATAGATTCCATTTGGGGTGGCCAATAATTGTTAAGAACACTGTCTTTCCCAAGTTATCATGTACATTCCTGGCATGTTACTTCTTGTGTTGAGTCAAACATTAAGTTGCCTCCTTTCCAAAACCATGACTTGCATGTTAAGAGTGGTTGAAAGTGTTAAATAAGCACCATTTTGTACCTGGAAGTCATTCAGTTCAGCCCCAACTCACTGGCCAACTCCTGAAACTTCTCCATGGTCTGTCATGGGTTGAATTGTGTCCTCCTAAAAGATATGCTGAAGTCCTAAACCCACATAATCTTATTTGCAGCCATAATCAAGCTAAGATGAAGTGATACTGGATTAAACAGGACACCAAAGACTGGTGCCCTCAGAAAGAGAGAAATTCAGAGTTAAAAGAAGGGACTTTATGAAAAAGCTATGAGTTGATGGAAGTGGAGATTAGAATGATGTATCACCAGCCAAGGAAAACCAAACACCACAGGGGACAAAAATGGATTCTCCCCCAGAAATTTCAGAGAGAACATGGTCATGTGAGCACTTTTATTTTGGACTTCTAGCCTCTAGAACTGTGAGAGAATAAATTTCTGTTGTTTTAAGTGATCCAGTTTGTTGTAATTTTTCATGGCAACAGTACAAAAGGAATATGTGGACCATGGCAGAGTGTGGGCAATTGCTAATATATCTTTCTGTACCTGGATAAATGTTTTAGTCCAAATGGAAAGGTCAAGTAGTAAGGGATGATATTTATGGTGAGGTTGAAGATGAAGATGTAAAAGTTTTGGTTGAGAGTTATGAGTGCATTTTGTCCATTTTACCTTTGAGATTCTCCTACTGTAGATGTCATTCTGATCTTTCAAGGCTGTTCTCAGTATTACTTACTTCAAAACATCCTGGTAAAATTTAACACTCTTTTTTTTGCAATTCCTCAATATCATTCCCAGAACTTTATAAATATATATATCACCTTGCCTGAATTATTTGTATATGCATATCCAGTGAAAATTATTTAGGTCTTTGAGAATGGGACCTCTATTTTATTCATTTTAATGTCTTCTTTGATTAATACAATACCTGACTCATTGTTCACATTGTCAGTAGCCAATTAGAGTTTAGTGAATGAATCAATGTTTTACATCGTTATATACTTCATTGAATATCTCTAATATGGTTCCACTCAATTGCAATTTAAGTATGTAACTATGAAATAAATAGGGCATGAGACAGTTGATTAATAGTAGATAAAACTTATAATCTATAAATTCATGCCACCTAAACTCACTTGTCTTGATGAAGGGTGAGAGCATTATGTCCATTCAATCTCACTTTCCTCAGTAAATCCATTCGTGTTCTCTGGATTCTTGTTTTAATATTTTGTATTTAAACCAGAAATTGATTTTTCCACAGGCATTCCTGGGTTTTACTCTTACTCATTAACAAGACAGTTTTATGCTACTGTGGCCAATAAGCCAACTAATAGGGTTATGCCATGGAGTTGAGTTAAGATCTGTGGAGAATTTCCAGCTGTTTATTTTTCCATCTCCCAGAAAAATACAGGAATGGCCTTCTAATGCCTATTAAGTTATAATTTTCATTTCTACATAGAAAATGAACTACAATTTGGAAGAAAAGGACTCTGTGTTTGAGCTGGCAACTGGCTGCTATATAATTATCGTTGCTCTTCTTTATTAACTGCCAGCCTTTGCCTTATGTGGTGCTGTTGTTAGAAGTAACCTCAATCTTGTTGCTATGGTGACAGTAACAGTAGCTGAGAAGATTTTGTTTGTGGTAAACAAACTCAAGCATATGCTTGAAGCCTGGTGGAGCAGTTTCCTGGCTTCCCTTACACTGCTGTCCTTGCATAAAATCAAAGAAACCCAATAGAAAAACTCAGCCTGGACTTAATATGGGAAACAGTCCAGAGAGGACCATTTCTTATGTGTGTAGGACTGACAGGTATGTCTTCCCAGGCTCATAAGCACAGCTTCCTCTGCTGGATGTGCTTCCCTGGGTGACACCATCAGGTAAATGGACCTGAAGGTGAAAGAAAGTCTCAAATCTCTGAGAACTATTGGCAACAATAGCAGAACTGGGGCAACCCGTTAATATAATGACAAAAATTACTTCTCTCTATTGTCCCTTCAAATCCTCTCTCCTGGGGCATTTTGTATGTTGGAGAGACAATTCCTTCTAGAACACACTCTCAGCAACACCGAAGTCAGATACCTTCAACCCCTCTCCTTTCACCTCCCCTTCCATGAAAGTGAATCACTACTTGAAGGAGAGCAGTTATTGTGTGGCTAGGCAGAATGCTAGGTCAGATTAATATTTCTGCACTGCAGAGAATATATTTGCAGTTGGTCTGGTTTCAGTGATCTAAGGCCCTTCCAAGGCCCTCTCATTTCCTGTCTCTTTCACCTACTTTTTCAAATGGTTTATCCCCAACCTGACAACTAATGTCTGCAAGTAAAACACCATAGTCATCCCCGCATACTCCTTTACGGTAACACTGTGATTGTTTCTTGACTTTTTGGCTAAGATCAAGTGTAAGATAACACTTTAATGTCTCAATTAATAATGGAAATTTGAAAAAGCTTTCAGATGCTATGAACTTTCTTATGCCTAGTGATGTACATAAATTAGAAATTCTTTCTTAGTAGACAATGATAGAGGAATAAAGTGGATTGCACAACTTCTTGTAGTAAATGTGGTAAATATCTTTCAGTAGAGAACAAAAGGGCCACCCGACTGAAATAAAAGGAACACTTTTCTTAGCTAGTAGAATCATATTTGTGCTTGTTATTTTCTCCATTAATGAAGTGCTTTGCTGACTCCTAATTCTCTGGTTCCAGAGCTCTCAAGTTGCCTAGCTCTCCTGAAAGGTTTGGGATTTGCACAATACAGGAAGCCAAATTTAAATTTCTTATATACAATTAAACATGTTTGTTTTAATTTTATATTAAGGTATTGGTCTCATAGTCCTGCACTGAAAATACAGTACTGCAGGGTTTAGTATAGCCCATTAATTCCTGTCCTCCAGTGAGGGATCGGAGGATGGTGGGGTGAGCATTTAAAGTGGTCTCTGCTAAGAACATTAATCAGCATATCCTTGGTGGGTGCCACCTATTTGTTAGGATTTACCTACATAAGATAGAAACAACAAAAATCAAGTATTTCCTGATTTAAAAAAAAGTAATTAATCATGGTGATAATGATAAATAAAAGTATAGTTTTACAATTTAAAACAGAATTTTCTCTTTAATAAGTTCATAAAATATTGAAGACACAAAGCTGAATAAGAAAGATGACTTACCTCCAATTTCTAATACTGCTGCCCATTTTTAGGCTTTATAACATATATGTTTGTGTCCACTGATGTCATAGGGCAATTTCTGGGGTGTTCAACCGTCACATTTACTCTCTTAATGGCTAGTCCCTAGGGTTCTCTTAGGGACTGTGCTTACTCTGTGATTCCTCGGTAATTCCTCAAATATCATTTACACACAAATACAGACACAGATACACACTGACTCTCTTGCTGTAGGCTGCCCTGACAGAGCTAGACCCCCCAATTCAACTACCCATAATTGACTCCTCTTGGAATAACTGGAAATCACACCATGTTGGTGAATGACTGAATGAGAATCTCAGCAAATATCAGCTATTTTTCTCTTTGTGACTATCAGTTAAAATGCAAAGACTATTCTTCAGTATCTATTAGACAAAGTAGGTGGACAGGAGTCACACAGAATGTAAAGGAGCCTCCCTTTACACTCAAGTCTGTCTGCCCACAGAGCCCATGTTTTTAATTATGACTCTGAAATCTTTTAACAAATACTAAATAGTATTTTCCTGAACAAAGTTTCTGCCTATGGAAACTGCTTCTCTGCTTTTTCTGCTGAGCCTCGATGATAACTTCAAAGACCCACTTACTTTCTCTTTTTAGAAGTTGAAGTCAAAAAGCTGGCCATAAATAGCCAATCTCCAATCCTCCACTCAAATGTTGTTGCTCTCCTGTGCCTCTAGCTCTGCTTTTGAAATTTCAGTTATGACCTCCCCCTGTATTAAATGCACCTCCAAATGTGTCTACACATCCCAAATTCCAAATGAGTAAAAAGAGGTCCAGTATTTCTTTGTCCAAGGAAATTATGATACTTTTTAAAAATAATTTTAAGTTTGGGCCTACCCTGGTGGCGCAGCGGTTGAGTACTGGGCTGCGAGGCCCAGTACTCAACCGGTTTGCTCCCTGGCCACTGGCCGAGGGTCCACAAAATAAATTAAAATAAAATAAAATTAACTTTGGTGTTTGAGCTCCATTTAGTTATAGACATTTGGTAGATACTAAGAAATAGTAGTCCTAAGAAATATAGATTGTTGGTGAGGCAGAAGGAGGAATGTGGGACTATCATGCTGCAACAAGTAATAACCAATCATATCTGATTTTCATCTCCTTCTATAAAGACATGGTTTATGCAGGGTCAAGTATGACAGACTATAAGCTCCATCTCACTTTATGGTCCTGGAGGTTTGTAGGGTAAACGACTTTCAGGCTTTTCTGCCCTCCTACCATTAGGATTGCACTGCCCAAGGTGGGCACCTGCATTTGTTACATTGTTATAAGTTATGTTGTGGGACATGGCAGCAGTATTGAGATATTTGCTAAGAGAAGAAGAGGCAGGATAAAGAGGCAGAAAAGAAAGAAGCCCAGAGTGAAGACTTGCCCCGGGGGGTGGGGGGGAGCGTGGGCTTGGATACCTGCTGGCGCCCTGCCACCACCACCCCCACCCCTACCTGCTGTAGCTGGTTGCTGCACTGCATGTAAAAGCTCAGTAAAAGCCTGTGCAAGCCACCTAGTGTTTTCAAGGCTCCTCCTTTACCCATCTGCTGCAATCTTAGAATCAACTCTATGTCCCATCCTGCCCAGTATTTTAACAGCTTGAAAGAGAATTTTGAGAGGGATGAAGGATGAATAGGTGGGAGACAAGAGGTTTTTAAACAATGAAACTGTTATAGGACAGGGAGAGGGGCAGCCCAAGCCCCGCAAACCTGCCTATACTAAATGGGTTCTGCCATCCGCCGCATCAACACAAAACATATGACACTTTAATGGAAGGATCTTTAATAAAAACTAGGAAACAATACAGGTGAGGCAAAGAGTCTAGTTTCTAGATGAAGCACCCAAAGTTACCCATCCCCTCGTGGGTAAAACTCCATCCATATGGGGTCGGCCCAGAGCAAGGCCCCAAAGCCTGGCACAAGTCTAAAACATCTTCCAGTGGGGACCCACAGAAAAGGGTCACAAACAACCAGACAAGCCCGGAAGGAAAAGAGCAAAATCAACATCCAGATAAAAGCTGCCATGGTCACCTCCCCACGGGTCTCACCCACATCTGTGTCACCCAGTCCACGACCAAAAGACAAGCGCAGTTTCTTCACATGTCTCTAGGCTCCATGCGCCTCCTCCAGGTCTCCTGGCTCCATCCTGCTTCCTTCCTTCCTCAGTCTCTTCTGCAGCTTCTCCTCTTCCTGCTCAGCTCCACCCTTCCTGGGTGGGGCAGGGAACCTCCCCTTTCCTGGGGACCACCCTGTTACAAAACTATAAACACAAAAACTTCATGTAAACTAAACTTCAATATTCTTAAAAGTAAATAAATATTTGCTTAACAGTTCAAACAATTGTCACACACAAATGCAATATGTGAAAAATAAAGGAATCTGTGAGGGGAGGGGAAGGGAGGATGGGGAGACAGGGAACTATACTTTCAGGTCAGTTTTTCTATAAATTGAGAACTGCTATAAACTGTTTTTTTTTTTTTTTAAATAACCAATTGGCACATTTTTTTTTTTTAATTTATTTATTTATTTATACAAGCACTGTGTACAGTCAGAAGCGCGGGAGGGTGAGAGAATTCACCAGAGCCAGAACGGGGAGCAGAACAGGCAGAAGGACTGAAGTACATTGCTGAGGGGAGCAGCGGGCGGCAGGAGAGGTCTGCGCACCATGTGGGACCCTCCTCTGGTGGCCGGGGAGCAGCCAGGGATCGAACCGGCGCCGCAGAGGCCGAAGGCAGCTTCGCAACCCAGCGCTCAACCGCTGCGCCACCGGGAGGCCCGAGAACTGCTATAAATTTAAAGTCTATAAATTAAAAGAGAGGGAAAGGGATAAAGGAAGGGAGGGGGAAAGAAAGAACAAGAGGTATTAACATGAATTTCTGGCCAGGGGAAATGAAAACTGAACAATGTCAGTGGTTGAAAGACGCCCGGTGGGGGCCTCCTCCTCCAAGTCCCCCTAGTTATACCTCTGACTATTTTTGTACATGTTTGGAGTGTTATGTCCACACATATAAACCAACCATCTGGGCTAGGGAATGAACTGTAGTCCCAGGGTCTTACCAAGGTAAAGATGATTGGATACCTCTCCTCCTCCTCCTTCCAAAACAACAACTTGCCTATGTTTCTGTTTCAATAAAATGCACAGATGTGTTAGAATTTAGCTGTCTCCCTGGGGAGCAGTAAAGTGCTGTTCTGAAGTGTTTCAAGACTAGAGCATCCCAGGCCCTGGCACCATGGTAGGACACAAGGGAGGAGATAAAGCACAAATTGAAAAGCAGTATTATTTGGGAAACTGTAGTTTTAACACGTGTGACAGGCAGTCTCTCCCTGTCTGTTGGATTTCTTCTTCATTTCTTTCAGAATACCTGTGTCATGATAGGAGGGCATTGTCTTCCCCTTCTCTCTCTGCTCCTCCATTCTCTTTTTGGTGCTAGTTTGAGAGGAGGAAGTTTAAATGAATATTACCTGGGTAGCCCTCGGCAGAAACTTTGCCTGTCTTATCATCTAGCATTTTATCTGTCAGCCTCAGTGTCAATGTTGCCACTCATCTCCAGACCCTGCATACATCTTTCAGGGCTTAGTTCACATCTACCTCCTGAAACTCCATGCTGATCCTCATCTGCACTTCTCTCAGCTTCACAACTTCAGACCTTGACCACATGCCACTGTAAGTTGTATTTTCAATTTTCAACCCTATACAACAGGGGAAAAAAAAAAAAAACAAAAACAAACTACTGTATCTGTAACTGTAACTATATACCTGCTGGGGGAAAGGATGTCCTGAGCAAACTCCATACAGGCTTTGTGGATGCCACCCTGTAGGGTAAATGGTTTTCCAGGCTTTTCTGCCCTCCCACCATTAGGATTGCCCTGCCTGATGAGGCACCTGCAGTTGTTACATTGTTGTAAACTATCTTATTTACTTCTGTAGGCCATGGGAGGAGTATTGAGTTAGTCACCAAGAGGAAGAGAAGCAGGAGAAGAGACAGCAGAGAGAAGAGGAGAAAGAGGCCAGAGAAGCCCAGAGTGAAGACTTGCTGGGGGCTTGGAGGTCTGCTGGCCTCCTGGCCCCCCCGGCACCCCTGCCTGCAGTGTACCTGGTTGCTGAACTACATGTAAAGCTCAATAAAAGCCTGAGAAAGCCACTGAGGGCTCCAGGACTCCTCATTTACCCGTCTGCCAGATCATAGATAAATGCTCAGTGCCATCCTGCCCTTACACACCCCCACTCCATCAAGACACTGGGAACTACAACTCCCATGATCCCCAAAGGGAAGTCGTTAGCAGCCATTTTCTCTGTTTGTAAATAAAACCAGCCCTGTTAGGGGGATCTCGGCACTTGGCTCATGCTCTTGGCCAGGCAGGTTTGGTCTCAGATGGTCATTTGGGATTCCAGGTCTGTGGAATGGGTAGGACGAATTTAAGAATTTATCGCCCTCTTTTCTCCCTGAGTTGTATATTTCCTCATTTTCCTTTTCCTTGTAAATAAACCTTTTGTTAAACTTTTGTGTGTGCCTGCACACGGGTGAGGACCACAGTCAGGCAACCCATTTTAGAGTGGGTTGTCCTGTAACATACCTATCTAATCCTAAAGTTAATATTTTCCCTTTTATTTATTTATTTTTTTAAAGATTTATTTTATTTTTATGCATACAAGAGTGGAGTACAGGCCAGAGGTGCTGGGGGGTGAGAGAATTCACCAGAGACAGAGTGGGGAACAGAACAGGCAGAATGACTGAAATACCCTGCTGAGGGAGCAATGGGTGAGTCAGGAGAGGTCTGCTGTGCTATGTGGTTTGCTCCTTGGCTGGGGATTGAACTCGTGCTGCAGTGGCTGTGGTTAGCTTCATAGGTTGCATCTTAACCTCTTGCACCACCAGGGAGGCCCTATTTTCCCTTTTAGATCTGAATAATTGGTTTAGTCTGCTCTGAGATGGAACGTGTCCCTAGAAAGAAACAAGGATAAAGGGTCCAACTATCTGCCCCAATACTTCAAATCCCTATGGCCAAGATTCTCCTTAAAACTCAAATTTCATATCTGCATATAGAGTTTGTTTCTGTCTCTCACACATGTATGAAGTCCCACAAGATAATACCTTGGAAAGCTGTTATACAGTTGTTGTGAACTATGAAAGACAGGTAAGGATTTCTTGAACATAAACCAAAGACATCATGACAGCATTTTCCCTTGGGAAGATGGGAGGTGGTGGGGGATGTCGCTTCTGAAAAAATAAGAAGGGGTTGTCACTTACAGAGTTTCCTACTTCAGATCTTTGTCTAGGATTAAGTCTGTTTGAAGGTACACATCATTCAAAATGACTGAAACAAAGCTGGGTAATTGTTTTTTGAGACTCCTCATTTCTTGGATAATGAAGTTGATTGAGTGACAGAAAGATTGAGTACAAGCCCAAATTCAATGCATGGAAAGTAGTCACACTCATATCTGGGGCTGAAAAGTGAAGATTTGCAAATTATTGGATCTTATCTTGAGTCATATTTGTTCTGTATTGGTTAACTTAGCCATAGTTCGCATTATTTTGGAAATTTTAAAGGTCATCTGGCAAGAACTTTACAATTTCCCTTTGATTTCCAGTGTTGATTCAACTCCTTTACCTAATGTGAACACTAACACCAACAGTGTGGTTAGACCACATTCACTTATGTTATACTCTGCATTTGTAAAGGTTTTGCTTAGTTCAAATGGTGCACTACAGTGGCATTTTCTGCAAAGGAAAAGGAGAAATTCCACTCCTAAGTACTCGTTTTCTTATTCAATTCTATACCAACAACAGACCAAATACAAGACTTAGATTTTATTATCACAAAACTGAGCAATATTTTGTAATCCAATAATTTATAACTTAAATTATAAATGGAAAATAATTTAAAAACAACTGATTAAGAGTCAATTACCTAGCATTTATTGAGGGCTTGCTAGAAACCCAAAACAAAGCAACAGACACTACCAGATGCAAAGAGGCCAACTCAACTGTACAGAAACCAAAGGAATCGATGATGTGGGACAAAATGAACTCCAACTATGAAACACAGGTTTAGGGAGAGGTAATTGCCCTGAATTTTGGAATTCAGGGGATGATGCATACAGTGATTATATTGAAGATGTTCTGAGATGTATCGTGCCTTCAGTCAGCAGAGTGGCATTAAGGAGAATGCCATTAGGCAAGACACTTGAAGGGACAGAAGACAAATCAGATCAAGGTCAGTAAGAAGTCTGTTCTGGTTGGCATAGTGTTGGTCTGGGAAGATGACGAAAGATGAGGCAGAAAAACATTTTAGTATAGACTGGTTCACTGATTCTGCCAAGATGAAATACCAGGATTTGTGTTGTTAGCACTGATATGTGAACAAAAGATGGAGTTTCAGAGTCTGAGCACAGACGCAGAGCCATTTGAATTTGACTTTTGGCATAGAATACTACCACCTGCAGGGCCTGGGCTATTTGCTGTATTTCTCCAAATCTTGATTTTCTCCAGTATAAAACTGATTAATAAAATTGTATACTCCTTTTATAGCAAGAAAAGTATATCTTGTAATATAGTGGGTACTGAAAAATATTTTTTGGCTGTAGTTTTTGGCATTGTTTTCATTTTTTGCTTGTTTTTAGGTAGTGGTTATTACTTTTTAATTTTTTTAAAGATTTATTTGTTTATTTTATACAAGAACCGGGGTACAGGCGTGGGAGGGTGAGAGGATTCACCAGAGACAGAGTGAAGAACAGAACAAGCAGACTGATGAAATACACTGCTGAGGAGAGCAGCAGGCGAGATAGAAGAGGTCTGCTCTGCATGTGGGACCCTCCACGCCCGGCCGGGATCGAACCGGCACTGTAGAGGCTGTGGACAGCTTCACAGTATGGCGCTCAACCACCTGTGCTTAGGCCCTAATTTGTTGAAACAGAAATTTTGTTTTGTCCTAATCATTTTATTTTTTTAAATTTTTATTTATGTATATTTTTTACATCGTTGTTCATTCTCTTCTCATGTGTAATCCCCATAACATTACCACCACAAGATACTCATGAACCAAGCGAGCACCATGGTCTCTGTGCTCTTCCCTCCCCTGGTACCTTTCCCTCACCCTCCCCAGCTGAATGAAAAAAAAAAAAAAAAAGTAGCAGTAATATTGATATGTAATTGCTTTTTTATCCACTTATTAGTAATTATCCATGTTAGAATTCTTTAAATAATACATCTTTCTCTACCTATTCTCATAATTTTATTGGTGGTTGGAGTCAACATGTTTTCCATGACAGGATTGTTAGTGGTAGACTGAAGGGTACCCTGGGGTCCCCAAACATGCCTGGTCTAAATAGATTCTGCTCTCTGCCACATAAAGACAAAACATACTCTTATGTGTAAGACTTTCAGTAGAAAAGAACTTTAAAAAATTAATGTGTAATAGACAGAAAAGAAAAAAGAATATGTTTATAATAGTTTGCAATTAAACACCCAAAGTTACCCATCCCCTTGTGAATAAATACCCAGTCAAATAAGTTTGGCCCAAAGCAGGACCACTAGGCCCAAAAGCTTGTCCCTGGTGAGGACCCATAGGAAAGGGACAGGAGGGGGCAAGCAAGTCTGGAAGGAAAAGAACAAAATCAAAACACAAGTCAAGATAAAGGCTGCCATTTTCAGCCTCCCCACAGCTCTTTCAAGTCTCCTTCCATGTCCCACAAGTCCCTGGTGCGAGACAAAGGCCAAGAAACGTGCATGGCTTCTTCTTCACATGTCTCTGTTCCATGCACCTTCTCTAGGTTTTCTCCCAAGTTCTCTTTCCGAGTCCTTTTTAGCTTTCCTTCAAGTCACTCAGCTCCATCCTTTAATTGGTGGGGCAGGGAACACAGAACCTCCCCTTTTTAGATGACTCTGTTACAGGATCGTGAACTTTGAATTTCAGTACATCTCTAGCCAACATTTCTTTATACATTTTGGAAGTTATAAACCTCTGTCATTCTCTAACCTCGTGGCATTATTAGAAACTAAAAGTCACAAAATAAAACTTTACAATGAAAAATTGAAAGTTACATGCAAGTAATTTAATTTTTATACTAAAAGAGAACAGCTGACTGGACTGGATGGGTAGATAAATTGGCAACTTTAAAACAGTTTTCCCCTTCAAAAAAATAATCCCCTCATTGACCTCCTATGGTGTTTGAATTCCCAACATATGCTCTCCTCCTTAAGGAGTCATGGGCCCAGCAGGAGCATATTGATACAATGATTGTTTACACGGAATATATTCCCTAGGAGGGATAACACATTAACCAGCCAAGTCACCAAAAGGACACATATCATCTCATATTGGTCACACTGACTACTACTCTCCGCTAACCTCCTGGAGGTGCTTCAAAAGTGCCAGTGACAAAAAAAGAATAATAGCAAAGACCTATGTTAATTCCTGTATCCTAGATGTGTGAGAGTTCTCTAACAGTTTCAAGATAGGTAATATGCTTATTTTGCATTGAAGTCGCTGAAGCAAAGGAGATTTCTAACTTTTAAAGATTCCAAAGGATAAGTTACAGGACTAGGATTTGAACTGAACTTTGGCTCCAAGTCTGGTACATAATCATTAAATAAAATGTCTTACCCTCTATAATGGTTCTATTTCTTGCTCCATAACTAGAAGACATGAGGGAAAACAAACTAGATCTGATGACATTTTTTTTTTTTACCTCTATAATGGAAGGTTTT
>NW_023605309.1:0-25544 GCF_014898055.3 Talpa occidentalis | reverse complement strand
GTCAAGGTTATCCTACAGATGAAAATTTTCTATTTTCAATAGATCAGAATGAGAGTGAGTCAAAAATGCTTACTATGCAGAATATGAACTTCTTTTTACCAGTACACATTTTGGGAAAAATTTAATTCTTTTGAGGCATATGTTTTTAGGTGTTCCTCCACAATGCATTTTCCAAAATTCAAATTCTCTCATCCTTAAGTGTAATTGAAAAAGTTCAAATGTGCATTCTTAAAAGAATGGACTCTAGTCCCTTTGAATATTTTCCATTTGAATCTAATTTAGGTATTAATTATAAGACATAGTTGTCAAAAGAAAAAATCATTTTTCAGGTTTGCGTTAAATATATCAATTTCTAAATTTTGGTAGTCGGTAAGTTAGTCACAAATAGTATGGAAATTAACATTTCTATAAACAATTATGTTCCATTATTTAATATGTAAAACTTTTGTTTGAAAGTCTGTACAGAAAGATATCTTTAAAATTGATTTTTCTGATGCTCCCAGAAAAATGTATCTTAATTGAGTTTTTTTTGAGACCTTCATAGTAATTACTCACTCTCTCTCTTACTTCATAAGGAATATTGTATTATGCCTGTGAAGCATTGCAAAGGATTCCTAGTGTGTTCTTTGCCAACAGCCATCAAAAATGAATGAGGACAAAGAGTCATCTAAGGAACAGAAATTTTCTCACTCAAAGAAACAAAAGGATAAGGGAAACCCAACTCATAAAAAGAGAGGTAAATATTTTTTTATGTCATTTCTTGTTTTCAGAAAATATGTCAGATGATAAATAAATCAACAATTGTATTATATGTGTGCTTATTTATATATTGACAACCATACTTAAATGTAATATTCAGTGAGATTTGTGATCAGGGGAAAATAGTGATAACAATCTGAAACTTCAGAAAATTTCATTTTGCTCTAATTCTGATGTCCCTGTCATGCTCATTAAGTATTCTACTCTTTGATTTTGTACAGAATTTTCATGGCATATTGCTTCAATAATCCTGGGAATAATATCTTTTTTTCTCTTGCTGGCAACCAGAATCTTTGTGTATATGTGTGAGTATCAGGTAAACATATTTATTATGAAAGCAATAAGCCAGGATTAAAAATGAGACAGTATATTAGTGCTTTGCTAATGAAAACTATGTAATGTTGCTATAAACCAATGCTATTTCAAGAAATGCTTTAAACTGTAACTGCTAAACCACTTCTGAAGACTATAATAACCACTTTGCAGACTATAAAGTTTTATAGAAATGCTTGAAGTCACGATGATGTTGACAATGATCAGATGATTTTTTTTACCTACTATTACATTTGTAAAATCCACAAAATAATATAAAACTTTGATTAGAGAAAATTATTCCAGGTAGAAAACAACAAGAAGATAGAATATATCTATGTGTTAGGGAAATTTCAACTCCTATATCAATAGAAGTAGGAACAGAAATGGGCTGAAGCAGGTGGGTAAATTCATGAAGCCATTTTATGCCATATTAAAAAATTTAGTTTTATTCTTTTTAAAAGATTTTTTATTTATTTATACAAGAGCTGGGTACATCCCAGAAGCGTGGGAGGGTGACAGGATTCACCAGAGAAAGAGAGGGGAACATAACAGGCAGACTGACTGAAATACACTCCTGAGGGGAGCAGTGGATGCAACAGTGGATGCGCCATGTGTGTATCTCCCTGGCTGGCCAGGAATCGAACCCACACTGCAGAGGCTGTGGACAGCTTCACAGCGCTATGCTCAACCCGCTGCACCACTGGGAGGCCCTAGTTCTATTCATAAAGCAAAGGAAATTGTTGCAAGAATTTAAGTGGGAGAACCTCATGTTTCTTGAAAGAGAGGGAATTTAGAATGGTTGGTGGTCTTGGTAGACTAAAAAGTGAACATGTGGCAATTGTTTCAAGAATCAGCATTAATGTCAATGCTATATGAATTATTCATGAAGGGATGATGGAGAGCAGGGAACAGATACCCGAAAACACCTCATGTAGAATTTGACAAATACACATTTGATGGAATGGCTGACAGACAAGAGGAAAGTAATACCACTTGGTATCTATCTCTCTATCAGTCCTGGATCCATCTTTCATCTATATGAATTATTGAAGTCAGATTGCAATGTTGAAATTTATTCAAATATTAGGAAGCAGATGAAGTGATTATAAATAATAAATATTTATTACAAATTATAGACATCTTTTTTATTCTAACATTTTGGTTTGTATTTCACTTTTTTAATATACATATACATTCCATTCTTGATTTTGGTAGAGTGTTATTTCTTTCAGGGATATTAAGCTTTAGTTTTGTACGAGTAGCTGTAGGAGTTCTTTGCCCATGTATTTCAATGAATCCATCCTAAATTTATATTCCAGAATATGAACTTATGTCATGACATACGTATTTACATATATGCTGTATCCACATATATGTAAGTACATACTCAATATAGGTCTATATATTACACTTACTTATATACTCATATATTTATATAAATATATAAATTTATATATAAAGTCAAATAAATCTTGTTTAACTTTACTTTAACTTCAAAACCAAATACTGAATGGAGCCACAAAAGTCGAAATTGTTATTTGAAAAGAACACGTGCCATAAAAACTATTAATAATGTCCTCGTTCCAGTTTATGTTTTCTGCTTATAAATGTTGAATACTGTTTAACATACTGTTAAAAATATTACATTGCATATTCCTGTATATGATTTCTGAATCATATACAGTGTTATAATCCAATGGCAAACTAATAAAAATATTATTAAGAATAACAAAAGTAATAATAAATATGTTTTGCCAATTATACAATTATTTTAAGAATCAATTTTATTTTTTGGCTCTTCAAAATATTGTAACTTTACATTTTTACTGATTGTCTTTTAGTTATTATCATTTACTATATTATCTAGAATTAAAGTACATGATGAAAATGAAATGATTTTTTTTAAAATAATTCATGATCTTAATTTTCTAATATGGATTGAAGTGTTACAGAGCTCTTTTGCATGCAAAATACAAGACCTAGAGGACACAAAGGAAGAAATGCTACGGCATTAGAAATTGAGGCTCTTTCAACTTTACAACCTTGCACAAGTATGTACTACATTCATCCACTGAGAGCCACCATCATTTTTTTTTTAATGGCATTACCCATTCTGTTCCATTTTTAAAACTTAACATTGAAATCTTTCAAGACCTTTAATTTTACTCAAGTTTTCTTATCAAATCCATTTCATTTTTATAGTTAATTGAATGCTTGACCTTTGCAAAATCTTTTATTGTCATATTGCTTTAATTATTTGAGAATATTCTGCTTGTGGATAAATTTCGCTCATATTAGAGCTCTTGGAATTACTACTATTCGCTTGGATAGATTCCTCCCTACATAATTCCTCCAACTCACAGAAGATTATTAGTACTTTACTTTTTTTCACAATCATAGCAACAGCCTTGGGTCTGTCAGAGATCATCTTCAGCTCTGTAATATAAATATCTACAGATTTGGAAAAAGAGCTGTTCTTAACCCATAGACATTATGATGAAGGGAAGTTACCTATTCTCTGATGATTCAGTCTGAAGTAAGCAATGAAATACACATAATGTATATAGGTCTCTAAATGGTCTTGGGTTGAGTATTATGCTTATTTTTGTTTGCAAGATATACAAAATTCATTAAGTTAAACATCAATTATTGAAATATACATTATTTTGAGGTGTTGTTCAAGATAAACAAATTTCATCTGATACATGTCATGGAAATTGGTCCTGCTGTGGAAGCAATTGCTACTACTTTCAAAAGAAGAGAAAAGTTGGGATGAGAGTAAGGAGTCATGTGAAGCCCTAGGTTCTCTTCTCAGTAAGATTGATGATGAAGATGAACAGGTATGCTGGCTTTATTAAACCTGAGTAAGTCTTTCACAATTAAAACTGATGTCTGAAGTTAGGATAATTGTTTTTTTTTTTTAAAGATTTATTCATTTATTTATTCATTTATTTATTTATTTATTTATACAAGCACTGGGTACAGTCAGAAGCGCGGGAGGGTGAGAGAATTCACCAGAGCCAGAGCGGGGAGCAGAGCAGGCAGAAGGACCAAGGTACACTAATGAGGGGAGCAGCGGGCGGCAGGAGAGGTCTGCGCGCCATGTGGGACCCTCCTCCGGTGGCCGGGAGCAGCCGGGGATCGAAACGGCGCTGCAGAGGCTGCGGGCAGCTTCGCAACCCAGCGCTCAACCGCTGCGCCACCGGGGAGGCCCTAATTGTTTAGTTTTTCCTTCAATATTATTCAGCAATTTGATGCAAATCATTGGTACAGACTGGTGCTGATTTACCTGCAGAGGAAGAGACACTGGCAAGAGAAGCTGTATGAACGTTCTCTGTAGATAAATTTATGATTACTTATGAGTAATATCAGTAATTCTATTTTATCACAGAGATACATCGAACAGAGAATCCAATATAATTACTGGGTTGGATTAAGAACAAAAGGAATTGCACACCCCTGGTTGTGGCTGGATGGTGCTCGTCTTTCTCATCGGCTGTAAGTTTTCATTCATTGTTTTTCCCTCCCCAGCCCTTTCATAGTAATGCACTCATAGATTATAGCTTGGGGAAAAGAAATGTTTTTTGAGACTTATGACATATCTTTAATAATCTCTGTAGCCTAGATCTAAACTTTAAAATCCATATTCACTAATGTCATTGCTCAGTTCAAAAATGTTAATGCTTTGGTCTGGAAGACAATAAGCTCAGTGGGAAACTTTAAATCCCATTTTAAACCCAAATGAGCACCTTGTATGTTCAAAGTCAGGCTAGCATTGGAGACATGTGCTCTATGCATTTTAACGTGTCTTAGGAAACTGGAATTTTTTATATCTAGTTGTCATGTGTTATACAATGAATTTATCAGATTTTGCTACTTCCTCAAGATTTCAAATGTATCAGGAGAATTTTTCAATTGTACATGCCTAATCCATGGGCGTATCCTATTCTATGCCAACCTTTGTAATTCTTCTCTATCTCTTATTATCATTGCAACATTGCCAATGTTTCCATTCATTTTTGAAATAATTACACATCATAAATCTACAGCTGTATTTCTGTGACAGGATTTTTATGTCTAGAGAAATAATTGTGCCATTTTAAATTTGTACTTAGCCGTTATAGCCTAAAGCATGGCTTTCTTCAACAAACATGTTTTCTGCCACAGGAAATTTGAGCAGACCACAGCTGATGCAAAATGTGGATTCATCATGTCAACAAATATTGCTCCTGCTGCTTGCAATAAACTATTTCCTTACATTTGTGAAAAGAATCTTGATAATGAGAAAAAATTGCTATAATCAAAGTCAATATTTTCATTTCCTAGTAACTTTTAGAAAAAAAAAGAATTAATCCAAATTAGTAAATTATGCCAAATTTTGAAGGACATAATCTTTTAAACATCCATAACAAAGGGAAAAAAAGACAAGAAATTTTATACATAGTTAAATTGTAAATACCTCGGTGCCTCCCTGGTGGCCTAGAGGTTAAGTCTCAACGCTATCACCCCTATGGCCAGAGTTTGGTCCCTAGCCAGGGAGCTAACCCAATATGGCACTGCAGACCTCTGCTGTCTCACTTGCTGCTTCCCTCAGCAGTGTATTTCAGTAGCTCTGCCTGTTCTGCTCCCCACTCTGACCCTGATGAATCCTCTCACCCCCAGTTCTTCTATGCAAAAAAATAGGTACTGACTCACTTTTTATAAACAATTACGATTATTACAAGTGGATGCACCAACATTTTATTAGCCATTTTCATTTCAACAGTTTTTTAGGTTTCTCCCAGTATGTTGTAATTATCAACAATCACTGCAATGAATAGCACTCAATAAAGTATCATCTGCTTTAGATCATATCTATAAGGTAAATCTCTAGCAATTCTATAAATGTGTCAAACATATGTATATTTAAATTTTGATACCTATTTAATACTCACCCTCCTGTAGGCTTCACAAGGCTCACTCCACAGTGTGTTCCCAACCTGTTTGACTTGGGCAATAAAATCTTCACCAATAAAAAAGGGCATCTTGTGTCATTCAGATTTATAATTCCCAGTTATTTGTAAGTTGGAGCATTTCATTATGGCATTTATTTTATGTAACTTATATGTTCATGTCTACAGATTACTATCACAATTTTTTTAGCAAAAGTAACAAAACACAAATAAATTTCACTCTATAAATTTCCATTTATAAAGTTCAAACTTTCTGTTGCTAGAAATTTTCAATATGCTATTTTCATTTCCTATATTCCATTCATTTTAGATAATTGTATTAATACTTTATAATTCTACAACTATTTGTCTGTCACAATAATTTTATGGCCATTTAAATAATGATACCCACATATTTAAATTTGTGACTGTCAGATTTAGCCTAAGGTATAACTTTCTATGACAAATATGTTTTCTGAGGCAAGAAATTTCAGCCTACCACACCTGATGAAAAATGGATACATCACGTTAAACAAATATTACTACTTGTGGGTCTGCTAGATTTAAGCGGCTTGTTAAGGCCACCATTCTGTTACCTACAGGTCTGCATTCCTATACAAGGTCAGAACCACTCAATCAGTTATAGGAGCCAACGCTTACAAAATTTCTTACAAATCAACCAAGAGCAGAAAGCTGGATCACTCTGGGAAGGGTATGCGTCGCAAGGTATGACCAGGAACTCCCGGGGGCCAAAGACCACTGTATGAAAAGGGACCCCAGAAGCTGAACAGTGGAACGCCTTGTTGATAAGATTACAACCATGGCCAGGGCCTGGGGCATGGTTTCAATTACAACACTTGGTCATCAAGTAGATAAGAATTATCTGGTCAGTAGACTCATGTCCCCCCAAGCTTAGATTTCAAAAATACATTTTTTAGTTTCTCCCATCTTTTTCTCTTTGTCCTCCTACTCCATGAAACTGACGCTGTATGATTGTTCTAGCAATGGAAAAGGCCAGGATCTTGCTTGTTCAGCAGCATCCTGCATTATGCAGCCTGCTCCACGACTCCTGTTTTTCAGTGTGGTGTTGCCGATGCAACAACTACTGCTTCTTATGTTGGATTGTATCCTTAAATGTCTGAAAAGTTTACCCATGTTGATAATTAAAAGAATTGCTATAGGACCTCCCCGGTGGCGCAGCGGTTGAGCGCTGGGTTGCGAAGCTGCCTGCAGCCTCTGCAGCGCTGGTTCGATCCCCGGCTGCACCTCGACCACCGGAGGAGGGTCCCACATAGCGCGCAGACCTCACCTGCAGCCCGCTGCTCCCCTCAGGAGTGTACCTCGGTTCTTCTGCCTGCTCTGCTCCCCGCTCTGGCTCTGGTGAATTCTCTCACCCTCCTGCGCTTCTGACTGTACCCAGTGCTTGTATAAATAAATAAATAAATCTTTAAAAAAATTAAAAAAAAAATTGCTATACTCAAAGTCAAAATTTTTACTCTTTAGTAACTGTTAGTAAAGAAACATGTAATGTCATTAAAATTAGTCATCTGTGCATGATTTAGGAAGGATCTCTCTGAAACATCCCTAAGCAGGATAATGAAGAAATGCTGTATATCTGCTAAAATTGTAAGTTCCTAAAGTAAGTTTATTTTGTTGAAATTTTGAGTACCAATAAATCAGAGAATGTGAAACAAATCATTTGAGTGGAGATAAAGATATTTTTATTAATCATTTAATTAAATGTATTTAATCAGGTAATTGCTACATTCACATCATTCAAAATATAGGGGTATGAAATGATGAACAAGTTATCTTTATCCATTTCACCTTTATTCACCTTGTCCCTTTCTCAGAGGCAAAGATGTAACCAGTTTGCTAGATATTATTCCAGAGATAATTTAGGAAAGTATGACTGTAGACCTGCTGTCTGTTAAACTCATGTTTCTTAACCATAACACTTCTAGTCACAGCTTCTTTATATTGTCTCTTAAAAAGATGTCTCACACATTGTTTCCATATCAGTACAATTAGTGAAAAAATATTTTCTCCCACTCCTGTGCTTGCCTTTCATTTTGCTGATATTTTTCTCTGATGTGCTGAAACTTTTAGTTTAATGTAGTTCCTGCAGTTCTTTTCCTGCTGATCCCTGTGCTGTGATGTCTGAAAAATGATTGCCAAGACAGAAGTGCTCCCCTGATAATTTCTTCCAGGAGTTATGCAACTTCAGAGCTTATATTTTATTTATTTAATCTTTTAAATAAATTTTATGAATCATATAAGATTAGGATCCAGTTTCATCCTTTTATATGTATATATCCATTTTGCCCAACACCACTTAATAAAGTGACTATCATTTTTCTCATTGTGTATTCTTAGTGCTTTTGTCAAAGATTAATTGACTGCATAGCTACAGGTTTATTTCTGCATTCTCTTTACTATCAATCTATGTGTTTTTATGCCAATACCAAACTGTTTGATTCTTGTATTTTTATAATATAATATGAAATCAGGAAGTATGAGGCCTCTAGCTTTCCTCATTATTCTTGAGATTAATTCAGTTACTTAAAGCAATTAAAAATAAATCAATTATATGTAGTTTTTGTGGTTCCATACAAATTTAAGATTTTTTTTCTATTTTTGTGAATAATGATACTGAAATTTGATAGGGAGTACATTGAATCTATATGACGTTGGTTTGTATGGAAGAATATATTGATAAACCACATGTCTGATAAATTACCAGTATCCAGAATATATGAAGAACTCTCATAATGCAATAATATAACAAACAACCCAATGAAAATCATCAAAAGCTTTGAATATATGTGCCTTACTGGTGGCACAAGGGGTTAAGTCTCAGCACTATGAAGCTATCAGCAGCCACTGCAGCATGAGTTCAATACCAGGCCAGGGAGCTAACCCACATGGCGCAGCAGACTTCTGTTTCTCACCCACTGCTCTCTTGGCAGTGTATTTTAGTAAAAATGCCTGTTCTTCTCTCCACTTGGTCTCTGGTGAATCCTCTCACCTCTCCACACCTCTGACCCCGGCTCTTGTATGCAAGAAAAAATAAATCTTAAAAAAAAAAAATGTGTTGAATACTTTCCCTAAATGATTGACACATGCACATGACACATGAATATATGAGTGACATAACTTATTCATTAGAGAAATGCAAATTAAAACCACATCTTAGTATATACTGCATCTTTATTTAAATGTTTTTAAAACGGCTAATACTGGGGCCTCCCTGGTGATGCAGGAGGCTGTCTCAGTGCTATCAAGCTATCAACAGCCACTGCAGCACAAGTTCTATCCCCTGCCAGAGAGATAGCCCACATGGCCAAGCAGATGTCTGTTGTTATGCCCACTGCTCTCCCCTCAGCAGTGTATTTAAGTTGATTTGCCTGTCTGTTCCCCACTCTGTCTCCGGTGAATCCTCTCTCCCCTGCACCTCTAGCCTACACCTCAGTTCTTGCATGCATAAATAAATAAAAATAAATTAAAAAAATAATAAAAAAACTGCTAATACTAAATTTTGAGAGGTTGCAAGCCAATGAGCATACATGCACTGCTGATGGGAATGCTAAATGGGGCAGAAACTGGAAAATAATTTGGAGCTTATCTACTTAGGCAGAAACTAAAAATTTAGACTTGTCAGAGAGCAAAGCTGTTAGCTGTGATTCAGGTCTTATTCAGATCTGATTGGAGAATCTCTCTTTCCAGTATACCATCTATATTTCTCAAAATAAATGAATGAATAAATAAATAAATAAAATACAAAACAACCTAAGCAATCAAACAAAAAGGTACATACAATTCATAAAAATAATGGCTTTATTATGTTGGAATTCCTTCTCAGGCAAAACATGCATAATAGTGATTGAAGTTTTCAGTATTAATAAGTCTGTGTGAGTTGCAGTTATAGGGTATAGAGAACTCTGCTTCCTAAGCCTCATTGGAAGCACTGCTACTCTCTCCCTCCACCAACCTGAATGCATAACTACTGTCAGTTGGCAGTGGAGAGAGATTGAATGGTCTGAGTACCGAAATTCCATTGTCATTTCAATCAGAGGCTATCATGTGGGAACCATCCATTAAAAAAGCAAAGATCCTTTGAGATGAGAGAGAGACTCTAGAACTTCCAAAATTATTTTTTTTTATTTTTATTTTTTAAGATGTATTTATTTATGCATACAAGAACTGGGGTACAGGCCAGAGGTGTAGGGGTAGGGGGTGAGAGGATTCATCAGACAGAGTGGAGAACAGAACAGGAAGATCCACTGAAGTACACTGCTGAGGGGAGCAGCAGGCCAGTCAGGAGAGGTCTGTTTCGCCATGTAGGTAGCTCTCTGGTCGGCTGGGGATCAAACTCGTGCTGCAGTGCCTGTGGATAGCTTCATAGGTTGTGTCTTAACCCGTTGTGCCACCAGGGAGGCCCAAACTTCCAATGTTTTATGAACATCTGTACTTGTATTTTGTTGTGGTGCTTGCTCATATGACTAGGCAGCAGGAAATGCCATTTTCTTCTCACAAATAAATTGTATGACTTTGGAACAATCATAAGCAGCCATGTTTGTTGCTGCTAGTCTGGCACAGTTTCCATCACTTGATTCTTTCCAATCCCTGAATATAAAATAAAAGCAAATTAATGGTTTAAAATCTGCATTCATTAGGGCAAACAAAATTGGACCAATGTTGGTCCAGTTTGTGTTGGACCAAAGTTGAGGTGGTATCTGTTTCTTTCCTTATTAGAACTATCCCATGGTGCTGTACATTTTCTCAAAGAGAACTGATAGGACACAGATGAAACGTATAAAGCCTCCCTCCTCTCAAGGTACTCATCCCATAGCTGAACGTATGTCCTTGGCATGTGTGTGCGTATCTGTGTATATACATGGATATGTATGCAAATGCCCCTATAGCAGTATGTATGCATTTTATTTTTTAATTTTGTTTTAAAGATTTATTTATCAATTTATTTATCCAAAGATTGATTAATTAATTAATTAACTTTATTTATCCATACATACAAAAACCGGGGCACAGGCCAGATTCGCAGGAGGGTGAGAGGATTCACCAGAGACAGAGCAGGGAACAGAACAGGCAGACTGACTGAAATACACTGCTGAGGGGAGCAGCAGGCGAGACAGGAGAGGTCTGCTGCAACATGCGGGACCCTCGCCGGCCGGTCAGGATCGAACCCATGCTGCAGAGGCTACAGACAGCTTCACAGTGCTGTGCTCAACCTCCTGCACCACCAGGGGAGGCCCTTAATTTTTTTTAAAGATTTATTTTATTTATGCATTCAAGAACTGGGGCACAGTCCAGAGGTGTGGATGGCGAGAGGATTCACCCACCCGAGATAAAGTGGGGAACAGAACAGGCAGACTGACGAAATACACTGCTGAGGGGAGCAGTGGACGAGTCAGTAGAGGTCTGCTGCGCCATTGGGTTGCTCCCTGGCCGCCGGGGGATTGAACTCGTGCTGCAGTGCCTGCGGATTGCTTCATAGGTTGTGTTTTAACCTCTTGTGCCACCAGGGAGGCCCCAGTATGTATGCCTTTTAATTTTATTCTTTGGGAGGTACACCAGAATCTGTGATTATTAACGTATTAGTTAACATCTATTCTGGAGACTTACATTTTGAGAATGGGTAGTGATTTATCTTCCCATGTCCAAGGACTTCTTATTCCTTCACGGGACAATCCAATCCAATAAAAAATAAGATATTTGATGTTGAATGAATTTCTGTAATAAACAGAACATATTTTGTGAGAAAAAAATTTTATGTTCCCAAATGAAGTAATGCTACTTATTTTAATTATAACAAAAAGTATAAAGTGAATTATAAAAAGTATTAAGATCAACATCATCCTGAATCTATTCAAGTTATGAGCTAATGAGATCTCAGTTATTGATACTTTCATTATAAAGACAGCATAAAATAACACTTACCTAGAATAACATAAATAACACTTTTTAGAATGAGGATTGAAATCTCTTAATTTCCTTTCAAAAAGTATGCTTAAAGGTGAATTCTGTGGAAAACCAATTTATGCATTGGGACCTGGGCGGAATAACTATGAGATTTCCACCGATGTTGTTTCATTCTCATATATATATATATATATATATATATATATATATATATATATATATTTTACATTAATTTAATGTGCTATTTCTTGTGAAATAGTCCATTTCAGTGGCTAAATCAGTAAGAGGAATATTGAATACAACATCTTTTACAACGTTCTTCTGAAATTTTATATCTCCTCCTGAAAATTGTATACACTTGCAAGTATATAAGAAGGCTGAGGGTAAATAAATCAGGACACAGACACATGAGAATCAAAAAGTTCTGTGGACTAACAGCTTTTATTTCTTTTCTGATGTTTCTATAATAATTGTGAGTAGAATTATATAAGTGTTACTGAACATCTAGTCACTAACAAAATAAAGCCCATAGTTCTTGTCTAAGGCGATTATAAGGGACTTTCTCATTAAAATGTGATTATTAATTTATGTTGAGCAAAGATTGAACATTCATCCCCTCACCTGGTTATTTTGTGTATATATTTTCATATAAATTCTTCACCTTATGAAAAAATGAAATATACATTGATTTAAATTTGTCTTATCAGCAACGATTGCAATTTTCTATTAGAGTTAAAAAGAGGTTGGTTTAAATTCTACAAATCTCCTCTATCGATATTGAATTTTGCTCTCTTTTCTTGATGGTCTTCAACTTTATATTTTAATAGCTTCCTGAGTTATTGAAAACCAAGTATATGAATCATTGGAAAAACAGAGAACTGAGTGTTCTTAATATCTCTTTATGTTTGAGAAGATTTAGATTACCCTAAGCCAGGAAAGTTAGAATGCATCATTTTTATAGGAATAATGGTAAAGTTTTTGAATATTCAAAACAAAACATAGTGATAATGATTGTGAAAGATTGGAAGCTAGAATGAGTTAAAAGTTATTTTGAGTTGTAATTTACTGATATTCAAAATGCAGTTCATGTAGTTTTTCCTTTGACCTCAAATTCAGTTAATGTTTTCTTTTCTTGATTTTGTTAAAATTATAAGGACTTATCTTAGAGAGGTTGAAGTTATCCTTGACAAAGCATGTTAGATTTTAAAGATAAATTGCTCTCATTACTTAATGTTTGTATTCACATTTTCTATACTATGGACACATTATATGAATTTCATGAAATTCTAATTTAATTTCCAATTGTATTTTTTTATTCAGTCTTGAAGAATGTTTGAATCTGAGTCAATTTACAACTATAAACTGTGGTAAAGCACTCAAACATTGTAGTAATTAAAATTTAGCCAACAAATAAGGGCGAGACAAATAGGATATGAGATGGAGAACAGAAAATATACATCACCAGTTCTTCCTCATCTTCTATCTTGAGGAGTGAGGAGCCCCTTTCCTTGCAGAATTTCTTGCTCTCATCAAAGTTCTTTGGATCACTTGAAAAATAGTAACAGTTATCTCCACAACAGCGCCAGTTTGCTTTACATGTGTTGCTCTCACTTCCTTGAAAACAAAAGACATTGGCAGTCAGTGGCCTGAGTGAATGCTCTGAGCTGGAGACAGGGAGTCCTTCCCAGAGCTTTTAAGAACATGCGTTTTATGACACCGATGGGCTTCACTTCCGCTTTCTGAAAAGAACCTTCGTCTGGTAGGAGAGTTACTTTGCTCATATCCCTCTATATTTATGCACAACATTATCAAAACTTTCTAGAACAATATTCTCTCACAACCTCTACAAAAGGAAGCATTTTTTCTGCATTCTCTAAACTTAGCACAATTGTCAGTGTGAGCACACCTGAGTAGTGCCTCACCTATACCCATAAAGGGTATAATACTGGTTAGAGAATATGGTAGAAGAGATATAGGGTTTTATTTAGCATAAAGGTAATATTTTGGAGGTGGTGACAAAAATGAGTATAACATCACACATATAGGAAAACCTGACCGCTGGGAAAGGCTGATATTTTTGTCAATAACAAAAATATTGAACTTCAAATTAGTTTAGTGTAGAAGAGAAAATTATTTGAACCAAGGTTTCAGGAGACTGATAGAAATAGAGAAGAGACTTGTTGGTCTTGGTCTTCAATCCTATCTACATACCTTTGTTAAAAGATTCCTCTTTATTGGCCGAGTTTTGATCAATGCAGTTGTTTTGTGTTACATTGTGCAATGGTGGGTTCTTTGATTCATCACCAATCTTACCCTGTAAAACTTAATTCTACACCATTAGCTTGAGAAAAACATAACATGGAACTGAATTAAAGGCATATTAAATTTTAATATGTTAGTCAATGTTCAGGAGTAAGGACCATTGTTATCTTTGTGCTTGTTAAGCACCTCTTCTCTGTATGATTTTTCACACTGACATCTGATTGGTTGTAAATACATTAATTATTGACAAAACATTTGATTAGGCCTTGATGATATAAGGTGAAAAACACAAGACTCACCACTCGAATGGGAATAATGCAGTAAGAATTCTGGTGATAAATGATATGACAATGGTACTCGAGGGTTGTTATTAGAATTTGTAAGAGGGTTGTAGGTCATAGACTAATATGGCATATTAGCAACACATTAAATTTGACTTTTGTCTATGAATGAGAAAGAAGTAGGGAAGTGAAAAGGATAGATAATGAAATTATGGACTGCTGTAACCAGTGTTCCAAAGTTCACAAGTTCACAACCAGTGTTCACAAAGTTCACAGGTCTTCCAAAATTCACAATTAAATTTGAATCACAGAATGGAAATACATAGGTAGAGCCAATAAAACTTTACATGTTATTGAAAAGTGTTAGATTGAAAAAAGCAAATTGGCATATGAAGTGCCCTACTACCTAGAAATCCTTAAATATAGTCTTTGCCGGGAAAAGTCTGACTAACTTAAAGGGTTACATCACAAGATATGAACAACTTTGTAAATGGCCAAGTGATAGCAACATGAATGGAGCTAGAAGGGACAATGCAAAGCAAAGTAAGCCTGGGGGAGAAGGACAAATAATAGATGGTGTCACTTATTTGTGGAATATACATGAAATCAAACTTAAGAACTCTTGAAAGCTAACTATAGAACTGAGGCATGGTGGGGGCAGCAGGTGGAGAAAAAGTGAGGAGGAAGCACAAAGGACTATGGCGGTGGCTTATGGATAATTAGTCGGGTGGTTGCTCCAAGTAACTACAACTGAGGGGGATCCTTTACTTCCAAAATAATAACAATGATGTAAACCAACAGTATCTCAATAAAAAATAATTATACAAAACAAAAATAGGAATAATTCTTCAAAAAAGGAGATATTTGTTCAGGCACAGGCCTAGTTTAACTTACCCATGTATTCTGTGATTCTTGTTGTTAAAATGAGAAGGGCAGAGAAGATTCCAAGAACAATGACAATGTGACACCAGGGAAATGTAACTGGCAATAGAAAAAGAAAGACTGAGGATACCAGCAGGCTTTCCACGAAATAGAGGTGAACAAAAAGGAATATGTTTTTTCTAAAATATATCTGTATCACTAGTATTGAACCACATTCAAAAAGTATTATTATCAACATAGTATCCTTTTACGCATATCTAACCATCCACAACTTTCTCAAGGAAACCTCACTACTGTTCTTCCTCAGAACAACCAGTTATTCCACAGAAGGAATTATAATTGCAAACATCTGTTAGATGTTGATAATGTTTGTTTCTTCAATTGTCATAGAATGAGTCTATAGCAACATTAGGTTGTTCTCAACTGTTTCTACAAAACTTAAAAAGAAATCATTTTCCTGCTTCACCACAAAAATACAGCACCCAAATCACATCACCCAGGTTACATCAATTGCCTGGAATATGTTAAAAGTGGACATTCAATTTTCAACATCCTTTTTCCATTTAATTTTTGAGATATAAAATAAACAATCTCATGAGATTAGGCAAGCAATCTCAGTTATACAGAACAGTAGTTTGTATTTTAAGTTATATTTTATCATGTACACACAGGCTCAGAAACTGGAGTGCAGGTGAAGCTACATAACTTTTTATCATTTTCTTTTGATGAGTTGGTTTTTGCTATTTTTGTCAGGTTGGAGCTTGAAGGATTTGTTTTCACTTTCGAGTAAATTAACTGCTTTTTTATCTCAAGATTAAAGTAGCAATCTGGATACTGCTTCATATTCAAACAATTTTTCAAAAAGTGTGTAAGTAACAAGTATTGTGAAGTTTAACAGTATTCTTTCTAAACAGTATCTATGCAATGATTTTCTTCTTTATAAAATATATTACATAAATTCTTTAGATGACAAATATTAGAAATCAACTAACATGGTTTATTATATACTAAATCATAATGAAATACTTTAGGAAAATTATTTAATAAGGAGCAGAAAATGCTAAGAATATTTAGTAGGGTGTTGGGTGAAAAAACTCACTCTTCTTTGGAATTTGCTTCTTGGAAGGAAGATGTCTCATCTCTGTGCTTGTTATACATATTTCATTCATTCCTGAAAAATTCTGAAACAATTTCCAAAGTCATAGGTTGACAGTTTTTCTTTTTAAGTTTTCAGGTTCTTACCTTTGTGGGTTCTCTGTGTGTCTATTTCTTGAGACTTAACTACTGATTCTGATGAAATAAATTTTACATATATATTTTCTCAAGGAATTATCCCTAGTGCTGTCTTTTATAATATGCTTAAAAAATATTTAGGCATCTGCATATTATTACCTTAGTATCATTTAATATTTTTCTACAAAGCACCTTCCTATAAGAATGCATGAGTGCATAGCTAAACATTATAATATCTTAAAAAATCTTTACCAAAGCTGGAATATTTCAGGCATGTAAGAGCTATATCACATAAATAAACCAAGCACAGAAGTGGATATGAAATAGAGAAACATTATTACACAGACGAGCAGATTTAATCATCTATTAAATAATTATTTAATTACTCAAATCCTGCCCTCATTGCTGTGATCACTTGCTCTGTTAACTGAGGCAGCCCAAGAGATATATTAAAATATTTACTAACAAAGCAATCAGTTATAGTCTACGGTAATTCACATATGAAATATTTTTAAAATTTGAATTAGTCAACTTGTTTATCTGCAAGATCAAGTTTACTGGATTGTATTTTTAAAATCTCTATTCTTTCTGGTCTGTATACATAGTCAAAGGACATTAGTAACAAAGAGATGAGCTGACAGCAAGTGACAGCTCTGGATATAGTTGATGATACCTTTGGATGGTAGAGCTTCTGCTGCAATGGAGTTTGGTCCAAATAGAAGAGACAATAAGCCGGGAGTCAGACGGAACAGATGTGTGAGCTGGAACACATGACGATTCTTCTGTACTCTCTATGTATCTGATGTATTTACCCAGAGGCTTTAGTACTTGTGTACAACACATGTAGATGTGAGTAAGCAGTTCATATTTGACCTTCAGGCTTCACCTATTTGCATTTTTTATTACAGTGCATTTTTTTTAAATAGTGAAGGTGAATAAGCAAAGTCATCTAAAAGACCTTGTCCATTTTGAACGGAACACAAACAGTGCACTTTAAAGAATAAAATTAAGCCAAAATGTCTCACTATCACCGTCACCACCACCACCACCAAATACTAAGATTCTAAATACAATCTTTTCAGCAGACACTGAGATATATCACTCTAAATGGAAAATCGACTTAATGAGATATTTAAATCTGTTCTTTAAAGTACTAGCTAACTGAAAATACATGAAACATTCAATTCTTGGTTCATTTAAAATGCATCTAAATAAATTGTTTTAGTCTTGGAAACATTTTTTTTTTGCTATGATATCATTTTACAATTTATGTTTTAGTTCACTTGAGTGTGACATAAAAAATATACTTAAGACCACAGGCTTTGGTGATTTTTGCTTCCCTTCCTTACAGTCTGTAACTGAAGTGTTTGAAGAACAGGGACACATTAGGTTTCTCCTTACTGCTTTGATGCATCCTTTTCCATGTTCTTACAGGTAATTGAAGACAATGCAGTTAAAATGTGTCAATTCAATTCACCAAAGACTGAGAAGCTTTGTATGTTATTACCATCCAATAAATCAGTTAATAAATGAACATTTCAATTGTAGATTTTCATTGATTCTTGAAAACAATTGAGAGTGGCACATTTGCAAAAATTGTGCATTGCTCTAGACTGAAAAAATGCTGAATAATGGGAAATCTATTTTGATGTAAATACAAGTTTGTACAGAAGTTTTAAACTGAAAAGTGTAATCAAAGGACATTTTAATAGTATAGAAAAGAGAATATGCTTATTTGTAATCTGGTTATATTTTTTATTCTATTTTTTTAAGATTTATGTATTTGTTTATTTATTTACCCCAGCATTCAAGAACTGGAGTACAGATCAGAGGTGCGGGGGATGAGAGGATTCACCAGAGACAGAGTGGGGAGTAGAATGGTGAATTCACTGAAATACGCTGCTGAGGGGAGCAGCAGGCAAGACAGGAGAGGTCTGCTGTGCCATGTGGGTCACCTCCCTGGCCGGGGATTGAACTCGTGCTGCAATGGCTGCTAATAACTTCTTACTGCTGAGACTAAACCTCTTGCACACCAGGGAGGCCCCTATTTTTTATTCTTGTAGTCATTTCTCACACTTTCTATCCAATCCTGTAGCCTTCTTCCAAAACATGTGTTGGCTAGTTCAACATTGTCATTGGAATATTAGAACCTGAAATCCTTTGCTCAGGCTTATCTTCTTATATGCAGAAGTTCATCAAATATTTCCATTTCTTTCTAGTCTACTTTTTTTACTTAATCAAAAAGTCAGTTCACTAATCCATTTATTGATCATTTTTACAGGAATTTATTATAACCAATTATGTACTATAATAAATATTTTCATCATGGAGCACATGAGCCATTAATTCTAAATATTAATTCTTTAATCTCATATTCAACACAATTCTCTTAGTCTTTACTATGATGTTGCTTCACCTTTCAGATTATCTGCTCCAATTATTAAATATTAACTCACTCAGATGATTGAATACTTTATGAGATGACAGCATCAGGCTAAGCACTTTGCAAGTATTATCTCATTCAATCTCCAAATATGTTAAACTTTATAAACGTTTGCTGTTATTGGGTGATATGGGCTGGCTTTGCTTTCTGCCTTAATTTCATAAGGATACACATGAACATAAACACAAAGTCAATATAAAACTTAGGGCGCACTGAGGAGCTTATTATTTCATGGAAGACTTAGCCCTTAGAGGAAGCATAAGCAAAAAAGGGCAAACTTAAGGTACTCAAGAGAGGAAGTTAAGGAAATGTTAGCATTGGGAAAATGTTTGAAATGAAGCAAAGTTTTCTTTTGAAATAAACTTGGTGAGATAACATTTCCAAAATATGCTTTATGCTGGATTTCTCTGATTTAAAAAAATAAAACAGTTCATATTTTCTCAATAAGTTTATACAATAAACCCAGTGCAAGTTCATTTTATTTTTTTGTCCTATTGAGAATTTTAATAGGCCACAACTATTAATATTCAATATTTTGCTTTTTAATGAGAGAATATTTTTAATTATACAAATCTTATAATTGGGTTGCCTCCCTGGTGGCCTAGAAGTTAAGTGTCAGTTCTATCACTGCTACAGCCGAAGTTCAATCCCTGGCCAGGGAGCTAACCCACATATGGTACAGCAGACTTCTCCTGTTTCACCCACTGCTCACCTAAGCAGTGTATTTCAGTAGATCCAGCTGTTTTTCTCCCCACTCTGTCTCTGATGAATCCTTTCACTCCTTGCACCTCTGACTTGTACCCTGGTTCTTCTACACAAATAAAAAAAAATATTAATTCTTAGAATCAACCATTATTCCATCTATTGGTGAACAGTATTTAGAAACCAATAGCTGAGTGTTGGGTATGCTCACTGCTACTAAGACTTCACTGCTCCTGGGTTCTTAAGTGGACAGAGGTTCTTAATTGCACTAACCTATGCACACACATATCTCTCTGTACTTGCTTAGTATCTGTATGACATCAGTGTAAACCTGTGTTTAGACAGAGCAACCTAGCAGTCTAAGATTCAGACTTTCCCTTCTTGTTTATAACTTCCTCTCTAAAGTAAAAAACCTGTCTCCCAGCAACCATAATCTATTCATGTGAATGTTCAATCAGATGATACATGCAAATTATTCTCAGCATTTCTAGCCCACACTACCATGGCCAACAAATTGGTCCACTAGAGTAACACTGATATTTCCCTGTCTTTAAAATTCCCAGACAAAGCAATATTTTCCAAAGTGATTTAGGTTATACATTTGGGTTACAATTAGATGCATTTCCTACACTCTGGATTCTCTCATAGGATACCCTAAGTCTTAGTTGGTGGAGCATATGTTTGTTTTTAGTCTACATTAAAGTTCTCTATGTGTGACATACAGTTCTATGGACTTAGACCAATGCATAGAGTTCTGTGCTCTAATATGTGCAGAATAGTTCATCCATCACAAATGTTCTCTTGGGCCTTCCCCTGCAGTTACTCACTCTCTCTCCTCAAAGCCCTGGAAATCCCTGATCTCTTTTCTGTCTCTCTGGTTTTGCTTCTTATAGAACAGCATATGAATGGCTAATGGAACATGTATTCTTTTTAAAAAATTTAATTGTGTATATTAAACATATAATATGTGTTCAGTTCATTAGTGTATGTTCAATATGGATTCTTTCATTTTGTAAAGACTTTTTAAAAGAGTTTTATTTTTAAATTATGTTTATTGAGGCAACATTGGTATATAATATTTATATGTTTGGGGGGGTATAGGTTTTCACCTCTGCAAATGTATACTATCATACCATGCCAAACACCAGAGCCCCAATAATCCTCCATCATAGTCTATTGTACCCTCATTCCCCATTTATTGCCCCCAAAACCAATTCTTAAGATGTACCCATGTTCTTGTGTGAATTAATGATTCATACCCTTTAAAATATTTTTCATTGAGGAAAAATATACACAGCATAAAATTTACTATTTTAACAGTTTTTAGATTACACTTGAGTGGCAATAAATACAATAACAATGTTGTGCAACTATCACAAATATCCAATCCTGGAAATTTTCATCCAAACAGAAACTCTCTACCCATTGAACAGTGACTTCCCCTTCCCTCTACCTACAGTAGATGGCAGAATCTAGCCTACTTTCTCTCTCTATGATTTTATGCATTTTAGGTTGGTCACATAAACTGGAATCACAAACCTTTGTTTTTTGTGTCTGACCTATTTCACTTAGCATAATGTGGATTTTTTAGTCTCATCATATTAGAAATATATCATTATTTCATTCCTTTTAGTACTGAATAATATTCTATTGTGGGTATATACCACATTTTGTTTTCCTAGCCATAAGTTATAAAGTTGATCTGTTGATGGACACTTGGTTGTTTCTCCCTTTTGCCTATTGTGAGCAATGCTGTTAGGAATATTTTCCTTTGAGTTCTTCTTCCACTGTATTGGAATGTCCTTCAGAGTGAACTTGCTTAATCATATGGCAATTATATATTTCATTTTGAAGGAAGCACCAAAATTTTCTGTAGCTGTGTCATGCAATGCAGACACTTCAAACTTCAGCAGAGTCTCACCACCATCGTTTCTTGTCTGGGTTATTTTTGGTGGTGGTGGTTTTTGGTTTTTTTTTTGTTTTTGTTTTGATGTCAGGTGGTACATTACTGTGGTTTTGATTTGCATTTCCCAAGTGAATATCAGTGCTGACATCTTTCATGTTCTTATGATGTTTTTGTAAATCCTCTGTAGAGAGATTAGTGTTCAGTTCTATGCTTATCTGTGCTTACTTTTGGTTGTTCGATTATAGGGGTACTTCATATATTCTGAATCTAATTATATATGATGTGCAAATATTTCCTCCCATTCTGTTTCATCTCTTTTCACTCTCTTGTAATGATCTAGCTCTACAAAAGGAAGGAATGAGGAAAATGGATATTTTAGGAACCAATAAGATACAATATTACAAGTATGATGGAGTGATAAATATGCTTAAAGCTAAAGTATATCCATTAGATTTAGCTACAAGAAAATTTGTGATCTTGGCTTTAGTAGTTTAAAAAAAAGTTAGAATAAAGGAGTAAAGGTTTGATTGTAATGCTTTGTGAGCTAAGCAGGCAGTGAAAAAATGGAGAAAGAAAGTGTAGATAACCTTTGTTTTTCAAACTGTTTCACTTTAAGGAGAGACTCGGGCAATGACTTGAGAAGAGGTGGTGTGAGCGAGGCTGATCTATTGGTCACCCAACATCCCTTCTCGTCATAAACTTCTCAACCAAATTGGTCACTGTGGTGTCCTTAATTGATTTTTCTATCATATAGGTAGTTCAAAACATAAAGTGTTAATGCTTTGGTAAGAAGATAATATCATTGAGGTTATAAGTTTTGTGAACAAAAATGACTATTTTTAGCTGAAACAGTTGTGTGCTGGTCAGCATCAGTGAGCAAATATTTCAAATGAAAAACATTTGCAACAACATCTAGTGAGTGGGTGTTTTCCTTAGGGTTTCGAGAACAGAAGAGGTTTTAAGAGAACAGAAGAGTTTTAAGAGAATAATTAAATTAAGCCCAGATTCTGACTGTTGTTGGAAATTGTCTAATGGAAGAAATATTAAGTTAATATGTTTGGAGACCTTATTTTTATTGGGGTTTTTTTGGCTTTCTTTTTTTTATTTTACTTAAACAACAGAAATTCATTTTTCTCACAATTCTGGTGACTGGATGTCTCAGGTCACTGGGTTAGTAAGGTTGGTTTCTGAAGACTCATTTTTTTTTTTACTTGTTTGCATATTTTTTATTATTTTAATTTAAATTTTATTTTTATATTCCCCTTACAATTAAGCCCTCCTTATTTTGACCTCAAGCCCTCCTTTCCCCGCCCCCCACCCCCATAGAGTGTCTCTGGTTCATAGTTGTTTGTTGATTTTGATATTTTTTTTCTTATAGTTATTCTTTTTCCTGGTCCCTTATTTAAGTTTTCTAGATTCCTGCTATGAGTGAGACTATCTGGTATTTTTCTATTTTTTAGCTTGTGGATCAGTCTCTCTCCGTATTCACATGACGTTCCCTCTGTCTGGCTGGGTCCAAATTTCACCTTCCTCATTTTCATTTTTCCTCTTTTAAAAATTGAAGTAGGGGCCTCCCTACTTCACACAGCGGTTGAGCACTGGGTTGCAAAGTTGCCCGCAGCCTCTGCAGCGCCGGTTGATCCCCGGCTGCTCCCTGGCCACCAGAGGAGGGTCCCACATGGCGCGCAGACCTCTCCTGCCGCCCGCTGCTCCCCTCAGCAGTGTACTTCGGTCCTTCTGCCTGCTCTGCTCCCCACTCTGGCTCTGGTGAATTCTCTCACCCTCCCCGCTTCTGACTGTACCCAGTGCTTGTATAAATAAATAAATCTTAAAAAAAAAAAAATTGAAGTAACATTGCATTACAACATTATATGTTTTAGGTGCATTGAAAATCACTATGTTACATGCACATGTATTGTACATCCATGTATGTGTGTGTATCCATATACTGTGTTAAGTTTACTATTAAAAGGCTGGTTCTGTCCTACACCATACACTCCACCCTCTGTTCCAACCAACCCTCCTGTTCCCCTCAGGACACCATCATTTGTGGAGACTTTGCTTAAAATTTCTTTTTTGAGATGAATCAAACTGCTTACTTACTCCTACAGCATTAAACCAAACACACAGGTTTCATTTCTACTTCACAGTTTTCTCTTTTAACAACAGAATTGCAGCTCATATAATAAATGTCATCCTTGACTGGTACATGGAGAAAGGAAAGCAATTTTTTTTAATGCATGATTGCTATGAAATATGACAGTCAAAGAGGACTTCAGGTTGAGCCAGTTTTGGCAGATACACTACAGCAAAGATTTTATCATCTCCGGTGATAGATTTAACCTCTGCTTTTACACATCTATGACAGATCTAAGTGAATAATACTCTCATCTCCTGTATATATTTTAGTCATGTGGAAGATAAATTCATGGAAACTTGAAATAGTTAATTTGAAATAAACAGAGCACAAGCCAGTGAGTGGATTCACTCAACCTCCATTCCGTTTACCTTTGTTTCACAGAACTACATGGAGGAGGTGAAAAAAACAAACACCCAACAGGTTAACAGGCTGGACAAGCTAAAGGTGACTCACAAGTAAGAAAGCCTCAGACATCTGCTCAGTCACTTTCACAAAAGCACCCTAAGTCAGGAAGAAGCAAATGCAACAAAGCTTAATTCTACAAGAAATAGACACACTCTTGAAATAAAAACAAAATTTGCAGTGGAGGTCAGACATACATAATTCTCCTGAACTATTCAACCTCAGTGAGATATTGAATATGAAGTTGTCCAAAGTGGACTCTATAGAACAGTGAAAGTCTCAGTATTTTAGCATATAATTTTCCAAAATGTTCATGCTATTCTATCATCCATTCATATCCCTATTCATATCTGTGTCTGTCTATTTATCATGTATCTTATTATATGTCTATCATCCAACTAGCTATCATCTATTACTATCATCCAAATGCTTAGAATATATCTTCCTAAGTACTGAATAATGGTGGTTAAATTAAGTTTATCCCATATGTTATTATTCTTTTCCCACTGTATTCTTGATTACTTATTATAAGAGTAACAGCTATATTTAAACCCCTTATGCTAACTACACAGTGTTTTACACCTAGATGATTTGTTTTTGTTTGAGCAAAATTGCAAAGATGCCTCAATGATGTTAAACTTCTCGCATTTATTTTATTATTTTCTATTTATTTTTTAAACTATAGAACATTCATGATGTTCTTTGTGACAGATGGAAAATACTAAAATTTATGGTTGTGGTGATATCACAATTGAAGAATTAAACTCAGCCCACTAGTGAATGTTTAGGATACAAGCAACCATGTTTAACTCCTGCTTGAACTTTCAATTCAGGAAGGGAAACCCAAAGAGAGGTTCCGGTGCTATAGGGTTTGTTGGTGGGCTCCCACACGCAGGTTGGGTGCAGTGCAGTCGTTTTAATAGGTAGGTTTGAGTTTAAGGAGGGCTGAAGATATTTACTTTACTTCTAACTATTAATGCATTGCATCAAACTGGTTGAAATTATTCTTCATTCAAAGTGTTATCTCATCACTGCTTAAGTACAGCCAAAACAGCCTGTGGGACATCATTTAAAAAGAAAATGCACCAGAAAGTATCATTTTAAATCCTGATGTAGTCTGTTGCTGATTCAGCTAACCTCTCTCTCTCTCTCTTTAAATTTTGGTTAGAGAACTTAAAGACTTCTTGTATCACAAAGCTCAAACATTTTGGGCCTCCCTGGTGTGGAGGGATTAAGCCTCAGCAATCAGCAGCCACTGCAGCACCAAGTCAACCTTTGGCTAGGAGGTGACCCACATGGCACAGCAGACTTTTCTGTCTCACCTGTTGTTCTCCTCAGCAGTGTATTT
>NW_023605307.1:0-25557 GCF_014898055.3 Talpa occidentalis | reverse complement strand
TCTAGAATGAGGAACACACCAGACAGGATGTTTCTGTAGAACAAAGACTTAGAGGTAAATGGTCAGCACTCCCAAACATCACTAAATGCATCTTCACTCTGTCTTGTGTGAAATGTCGACTAATCTTAACAGAGTATGCTTTCTGTCTTTCCATGTATTCCAAGATGCAAGTGTATTCAGAAATCTCAACTAAATGAAGCATTGTTTTTCCAGACGTGTAGGTGAGCATGTAAATCATTACAAGAGATATATCTTGTGTTTTGATTTACACACTAGATTTCCCAACAAGTAAATAATAAAATGTTATAAGCCAAGCCATTCAAACTATGGCCCATGGGTCAAACCCAGCCCACTGTGAGATTTTGTATGTCCTGTGAGCTAAAAATAGTTTTTACAATTTTTTGTGGTTGGAAAAAATCAAAAGAAGAATAATATTTTGTGGCATAAGAAAATTATGTGAAATTTACATGCCAGAATCCACAAACAAGGGTTTATTGGAGTACAACCCTGCTAATGCTTTTATGTATTATCTGTGCTTGTTTTTGTACTCCCATGCAGAACTGAGTACTTGTGACAGAGACCAGATGTCCTGCAAAGCCTAAAATATTTGCTATCTGGCCATTTACAGAAAATATTTGCTGACCCCTGCTCTAAACACACTAGCTAAAGAAGTTGTCTGTTTAATGGAAGTCTGAATATTCCTTCTCTAAGGTGAACTTCTCTTTCACTATGGCTCTTTAAGTCCTTTAAAAGAATATACTACAGTACATATGACTCGCTTCCCATCCAAGGTAACTGCTGGGAGTGTGGCTCCATTTCAATGAGAATAACCTTGGGAAATAAAATCACCCATGCACAGATTATACTATCTAAGCAGCAAAGATTGGCCTTATCTTCTGGAGCAAGGCATTCTGGATGATCATTCACATGGTTTTCTGGTAAAATGTACAGTTGATGTTGCCTCTTTGAATAGCAGAAAAAGGAGTAGTAGCTACTGAGATCCTTCTGGGATATTCAACATGGCCGAATAGAAAAGCTATCAGCTCTGTGGTCAGACACATATAAGTTTAAATACCACCTCCGTCAGTTACTGGCTGTTTGACCATAATAAGCTACTTAATCTTTCTGAACCTCAGTTTCTGCATCTGTAAAATGGAGCTCATGCCAGTCTCGTACAGCTGTGATGGTAGTTTCATTCACTTTCATGGATATAGGAAGTTGAGTAAGAGTCCAGGCTCTGGGGCAGATAGAATGGTGCTCTGACACTAGTTGTATGACCTCGGGCAAGCCACCCAATGTTTCTTCCTTGAGGATGGATATGATAATAGAACTACTTTCTAGGTGTGTTGTGAGAATTCAAAGAAGCGCTTGGAACAGTGCTAGGATGAGGAAGAGTGTTCAGTTATTATCAATTGTGATTGGCACCTTTCCCTGGGGTGCCTAGATGATAATTTCAGTGAAATGTTTTACTCTGGTTCAAAAGAATAGACTGGCCATGAAGGAGTCTTTCAACAGATCAAAAGCTCATCAAAAAAAACCTCTTCCTTAAATAAAAGGACACTGCCAACCTTGGCCACCAACCCTCAGGATCTCCTTAGGAAGATGGATGACATTCAGAAGACCTTCTGGAACCAATTTTGTGCAGATAGGCAGGACCCAAAAGAACTCCCCATTTTCTCTGCTCCTTTGATCCTTGAACTTAAAGAATAAGGTCTTGGCAGCTGGGTAGAGATTTACTCATTTTATGCCTTGACCAGGCTTAGCAGTGAATCACAAACTGCTTTAGCCTCTAAGCAATCAAAACAAGTGACATTAGTCATTTCACCTTCCTAAGCTTTTGTTCCATTGTGCCTCCTGCCAGAAATGTCCTTCCTCATACATCCAGCCCAGAGACAATGATACTCATCCTATTCCCACCTCAAATGGCAGCCTGTCTTAGAAACCTTCCCCATCCTTCAGATGAGCTCTCCTCCTTCCCTGCAGAACTTTGCTCAGACTTTGATCATATCGTGGTTGTCACGTTGCTTCATAGATACGAAGTTTGTGTCTGTGTCCTCTCTTTAATGTGTCTCGAGAACAGGGACGATTTGTTCATTCGTAGCATCCTCAGCACCTTCTATAATGCTTAGCACACGATAATATTTGATGCCAAAATGAATAAATGAATGAGCAAAATGTACATTAACAGGCAACAGGGAAGAGTAGAAAATTTTTTTTGTTGTTGATTCAGTGCAGCTCAGCATCTCTTAGGTGACAAAACAAGGATTAATGTGGTCTGAGGGTGTTTCCTTGAAACCTCACCCTTTCCGGAAGGATGTGTTGGCTGGTAGGGCTGCACTTCGCTTCAGGTCCTCACTCTTAGCTGCCCAAGTCACCTGGTGCTAATGCACTTCCAGCTTAGACCTGGAGTATTCCGCATAATCTGTTAATGTAAATGATCTGTCATCCTGACCAGCAAGGTTAAAGCAAGGTACCTGTTAAAAGAATATGAAGAACCACAGAGCAGCAAGGAGAGTTCAACTACAACTCTTTTATATGAAAGGTCAAGTTCACCTTGTGTGGAGCACTTGGGCTAACAGTTACCTATTAAAGGAGACAATACCATAAATTAACTCCTGCTATGCCCCCACCCTCTCCTACCCCTCTGGATTGGAAGGCCTTTCTAGGCTTCTGAGAGCATGGAGTCCTTTAGAATTTCTTCTTCTGCCACAGAGTTCTTTTTTTGTTTCTGCCAAGTGCTTCCTTAGTAAGGTTCACTTCCAGAAAACAGCCTGGACCCACCCCAATATGATTATTTTTCAACATTTTCTGTTTTGAAGGTAACTTTAAAAAAAGTGACATGACTGCAGTCTGCAGCTGGGCCAGAAGGGGGAGGCTGAATGAAAGTAGATTCTAGCAAGTCTGCAAAAAAGTACTTTATGGGAAATGGGAGTGGGGTAAGGAGAAAGAGGGTGGATATGCAGAGGGGAAGAGAAGGAGGGGTAGCGGAATCAAAATAATAATAATAAAATAATAATTGCAGCCATCAGTTCAGCGTGCTGGATGCCTTACACATGTAGGCGCACTTAATCCTTACAACAACCCAGGAGGTAGGTATTAATATCCCCATTTTTCAGATGAGGAAATCAAAATGCCAGAAAAGAAACCCTTCAAACTCTCAATTTGTACACTAATTTTAAGGCAGTCAGCTTGCTGGGTTATAACCAAGTCATTTCATAAGTAAATACTGGCGGTTTGATTTTTTTTTTTTTTTTAATTTTTAATGTTCACTATTCCAGGCCCCAGGTCAGTAACCCAATATGTGGGAAGTCTTTAAAAATACCAATGAGAGCATTTGAAATAGCACAGCTGAAAACCACTACTTTTCACACTGGGCTTCATTCAGAGTTCAAGGTTGTACATTTTTCTCCCACACAAATCTAACAGAACAAGAGACCACAAGAATTGAGTGTTTTCCAAGTCTGAGCAGGGAAACAGGAGCTTTAGAAAAAAGGGCATGAGGAGAAATTTATTTGAAAGTACTTCTTTGAAAACCTTTGCACCTCGGCTTCTGGCTTCAAGGCCCTTGAATTGCTCTAGATATTTAACATGTACCAAATCACCAGTGGCATTCAATAAATATTCAGCAACATGAATATGGAGGCCAATTTCCTGATGGGGCTAACACTTGTTAGACTCTGCCAGATGAAACACTTCAGCTTTATCTACAGTCCAGACCACGAGAAGCTCCCTATCTGCCCGCTCTATGAACTCCATCAATATTGCCCACCAGGATAGACTTTCTAGAATGTACTAAACTGTAGTCATTTTTCTGTCCAATGTATGCATCTCTGTACCAGCCTACATAGACCTCCACAGTATGTCCTACAGAGACTTGCAGAGAGTAAGGATTTATTAAGTGTTGCTGAAGGAATAAATAAATGAACTTTAGCAGACTGTATATCTCTACATTTAGGTTTTCTTCAAGTGTGAGGAGTGTGAGGCCTGGGTTTTGGAGGGGGGAAGGGACTAGGGTTGGATATCTTTTTAATCTTTTTTTCCCCATTATGTTTCAATTGAATTTGTCAAGAGGCTCGGAGTTCTATTTTCCCAACATGAATCACTGATGATCTAACAAATTAATTACCCATCCGTCCTGCCCTACTGAGTGAGGTCATGGGAGAATGGATGGGTTCAGTCGACCTCCTTTGGACGGTAGTGTCACAGTCCCCATTTAAGAACTTGAGTTCAATGCCAAAATTGCCAGTTTAGGTTAGAATCAGACTTAAATGTATCTTATTATACACAGAGGCACACAAATGCAATATGTCATCTTTAATGGTTCAGAACAAAGCCTAAAAAAATAGTGTCCTAGCACAGATGAATTTATAACCTTTGATATATGGCTTTCATTATTAACAATAATTTCTGTAACTGCATCCAAATTCGGGAAGACACCCGATGAATATTAATTTTATTTTTGATTTATTTTCTGCTCCCAGTGGCTTCCTCTAGGGCAGACCTGCATTCTCAGCATCCCTTTTGCCCTGAGATTTTACATGCTCTAGAGTGAAATTCTCATGGTTCTGGGGACAGCCTGGTGCTAGGAATCCTGCATTTGGAGTTTTGCTATTCTCCTGGAAAATGATGATTTTTTTTTCCCATTGCAGTTTCTTACCTCTTTACATTTTACAAAGATATCCCCCTCACACACTCTTTGTCATTATATTAAAATCTAATTGCAAGACAACTCTCCTCACCTAAGTCATCAACAAAGCCCAATTATTTCTAATGCATGCAGAAGGGGGAAAAAGTGCCAAACAATAAAAGGCATGCGGTAACCTAAGCCTTTTTCACAGTCAGGCTTCAAGTTCACATGTGAATTTATGCCAGTTTTGACATTAGCCGAAAAAATTAACAGTTCTCAAAAATGAAACTCTCACAAAAGGGGTTTTGTGTTTCAAGCAGAATAAATTATAGTGTGATGTTATTAAAACACTTAGTTGTTAAGTTGCCAAGAAAATCCAGTATATTCACACAGACTCGAGGACCTGTCTCCATGCAAAGTAATTAAATTAGATTTATGGGCTGCATTACATCAGTGTTTGATAGTTCATTTTTCCTTTCTTCATATTTTGCCCTGCTTTATTAGAGCATGTGACAGATGGTAAAAATAGTGTGAAGTTTCTTGGCCCTGTGCTAAATCCCCTTTCGGTAGTATATCTCTCTTCTGTCAGTTCTCCCAGCGATGATAAATTAACCTCTCTCTTTGTATCCCAAGTGCGGCAGTAAAGCTCTCTTTGACACAGCACTATCACTTTATCTTAATCTGTGCTGTTTCGAGGAGAGAGGGAGATGATGCAATCGCCACCATGAGTTTAAAGAGAAGATTTATTGTGTCAGAAAAAGGGAGGATGATTAATATAATATGCATCATTGTATTTTTCATTTTGTCTCATTTGTCGCCTTCGCCTCATCCCAGGCAAGGAGTTCGCCAGGGTGGGCCGCCTCCGAGCTGCCTTTTACCGGGGCTCCACTTGGCTGGTGGGCATGGGGCCGACAGGTGGAGGGTGGCCAGTCCTCATTGTGCACCCTCCTCTGGGCCACAATGAAGGGGTGGGGGGCCTTCCCTCTGGTGACCAGAGCCAGCTCCCCACCTTTCCCAAAGGTGGCCTCGGCACCTAGGCCTGCGTGGCTCACAATGCTCCTTTGGGAAGAGAACAGTTTTAAATACAGTCTCAGGGCATTATTGAAGTTGGATCAAGTCAAAGTGTGCCCTGAGACCAAACCACAGTTAGGGTCATTCAGCCCTCATAAGACACTGCAGGCTGGACTGGAAAGTAGAGTCATATATGTCTTTGCAGAAAGGGACTAGTTATTTCCCTTATGTACAGTAAAGGTATATTCTCCTTAAACTACTCTTTGGCTATGAATTGCTTCTATCTGGAAACTGACTTTATGCATTCAGCATTTTCTAGCAAGACCACTGTGGCAGATACTGGATGCATGCAAAGATGAAAAGGGGCCTATCTCCACCTTCAGGAGCTCATATTTTAGTCAGCGGGGACCATTGGCCCAACCCAAGGAGCATCTCTCCCTCCCAGACCCTCCCAGTTTTGTGGTGTCAGGGCAAGGATCCCACACCCCACTGAAGAAAGGTCACCAAATCAAGGGAAGTAAATGCAAGACAGATAAGATGAGCATAATTAGAATCATGATGGGAAAGTATCATTTATAGTTGAAAGTAATCTGGTTTGTCTCCTCAAAACTGAGTCACCGATTTTAAAAAGGAAGTGATCGCAACTCAATTTCTCAGCTTTAAAATCTGGGTTGTTTTCACTAATGATAAAGGACTGATCACAAAAATCTGCAAAGAGCTGATGAGACTCAGCAACAACAAAGAAATAATCCAGTCAAAAATGGGCAGAAGAGCTAAAAAGAAACTTCTCTGAAGAGGAAATGCAAATGGCCAACAGACATATGAAAAAATGTTCAACATCACTTGTCATCAGGGAAATGCAAATCAAAACTACCATGAGATACCATCTCACACCAGTGAGAATGGCACATATTAAAAAACTAGCAACAACAAATGTGGCGAGGATGTGGAGAAAAGGAACTCTTGTGCACTGTGGTGGGAGTGCAAACTGGTCCAACCACTATGGAGAGCTGTGTGGAGATTTCTGGACCTACTAAACATAGAGCTTCCATATGATCCAGCAATTCCACTCCTAGGTATTTACCCAAAGGACACAGAAACATCAATTCCAAAGAGCACCTGCACTCCTATGTTTATAGCAGCACTGTTTACAATAGCTAGCTTTGGAAACAACCCAAATGCCCAAAAATAGATGACTGGATCAAGAAGATGTGGTACATATATACCATGGAATATTACTCAGCATTCAAAAAGATAAACACATGCAATTTGCAGCAACATGGATGGCACTGGAAGGGATCATGCTCAGCGAAATAAGCCAAAAAAGAAAAGAAAAATACCGGATGGTCTCATTCATAGCAGGAATCTAGAAAACTTAAATAAGGGACCAGGAAAATGAATATAAGAAAGTGAAAATCAAAATCAACAAAAAACTTGAACCAGAGACACTTTTTGGGGGTGGGGCGGGAGGGGAAGGATTGGGGTCAGAATGTTGCAATTGTATGGGGGAATATAAAAATAAAATTTAATATTTAAAAAAAAAATTAAAAAAAAAAATAAAATCTGGGTTGTTTTTTATTCAGTATTTGTTGAAAGTGTGGTAACCCTAAAGAAACCTAACCAACTGAAATATTCCACCATGTATTCCTCAAATCTTCTGGAAGAACCATATGGCAGAGGCCGGTCTGTGTTCATCTCACCTGTTTAATCAACAATTCCCTCCTCTAGGGAGCACCATGTTTTGCTTATGTTATAGGACAGGGAGAGGGGCAGCCCAAACCACGCAAACCTGCCTATTCTACATGGTTCTGCCATCCGCCGCATCAACACAAAACATAGGAGACTTTAATGGGAAGGATCTTTAATAAAACTAGGAAACAATACAGGTAAGGCAAAGAGTCTAGTTTCTAAATGAAGCATCCAGTTACCCGTCCCCTTGTGGGTAAAAGTCCATCCAAATGGGATTGGCCCAGAACAAGGCCCAAAGCCTGCCACAAGTCTAAAGCATCTTCCAGTGGGGACCCACAGAAAAGGGTCACAAACAACCGGACAAGACCGGAAGGAAAAGAGCAAAATCAACATCAAGATAAAAGCTGCCATTGTCACCTCCCCACGGGTCTCACCCACATCTGTGTCACCCAGTCCACGACCAAAAGACAAGCGCAGTTTCTTCACATGTCTCTAGACTCCATGCGCCTCCTCCAGGTCTCCTGGCTCCATCCTGCTTCCTTCCTCAGTCTCTTCTGCCGCTTCTCCTCTTCCTGCTCAGCTCCACCCTCCCTTGGGTGGGGCAGGGAACCTCCCCCTTTCCTGGGACCACCCTGTTACACTTACACTTTGGGATACCCCCACATATCCACACCTATACCCACATCATAATTGATTGAACCAAGCCTATGCCAACTGGTTTGCTCTCTTCCAGGAATTTGAAAGATTGAGGCAGTATGTTGGAAAGGGAATGAAGAAAACTCAAGATCCTGGGGACAGCTTTAATCTGCCATAATGGTGAGAAACAGAACACCAGAGCAGATATATTTAGTTTTATATATACATAATAACATAATATATATAATTTATATATATGAGTGGAGATAAAGATACATGAAGAATCTTCTGCAAATATGGTATGATTTTTCACATACCCCTCGAGTCCCACGAGACTTCCTTATATTCTTAGAACAAATCCTCCTTTTTTTTTGTTTGTTTTAATTTACAAAGTAGTTGAGCACCATTTGGGAAGTTTGAGCAAAAGAATGACAAACTCAAAGCTCTCTTTTGATGTGAAATATAAACAAGTGGGAATTCATACAATTAAACCGTAATTTTAGAGTGAACACCCTAGCAAGTTAAGCTAACAATGAAATGGAATGCCTGACAAAGCAATGAGCTCTTGTTGTTCAAACAGAGGTTGAATCTCAATTCCATGCAAAGGAAATCTTACATTAACTACAAGATAAGACACTTGGGGCATTTTCCTAATGTAGTAATTAAAAGAGGGGGAAATAGTAAAATTAGTCAACAGAAGGAGAATGAGATAAAATACAAAGGTACAAAATATGTTATACAAAGGGCCTCTTCCTTAAGAGGAAAAAATAAGGAAATATAAAAAATAAGTTAGGGAATGTGGGAGAATAAAGTCATAAGGTAAAAATTCATCATAAAATACATGAATATGTTCCAGTTAAAATTGTGGCGAGCTGGACTCTTCCTGTCTAGGGTCCCATGAGACTCCCCTGGAGCCTTAAAATAAATTCCCCTTTTTTTCCTTAAAGTAGATTAGATTTTTTCTGTTCCTTTCAACCAAAGCAATTTTAACACACCAAGATTCCCCACAACTCGTCACACAGCATCTCTGTTCCAGTCAGGGTGACTCCCCTTGCTGTCCCACCATCACACCTTGCTCATTTCCATTCTCAAAGTTTTCCATGTCAAGCCTTGTATCCGGAATGCTCTCCCTTTTCTCATTACTAGCCCACCTCCCCCTCCATGCTTTCTCTACCATGAAAATGAATACAGCTCCATTAATGATCTCTCCTGAGTGACTCTTTGTAATCTGTCCCATGAAATTTAGCAGTTAGTTTCATTTTGTAATGTATGTGCTACTCTGCTATGTTAATCTTATCTATCCAAAGAGACTGTCAGCTCCTTGAAGGCAGCCACTTATCTTCAGTGCATTGATTATACCTTTTCCACGGGCAGCACCTGTTTTTTGCTGGGACATCTTGCCCTCCTGGGCTCCTGACTGCTGGGGAGAGGATGAGCAAGCCCTAGATTACAGAGTTTCAGCGTCTTGTCTTATCCTCTTCCCCAATGCTGGGGGCATTTTTCCCCACCTTCTTGAACAGGGCTTGTGACCTCACTTTCAACAGGGCAAGAGAGTGAAAACATTGCCCCAGGACATGGAAAAGCCAATGTCAGTTTACAGGAGGGCTAAATTTATTGCTGCCAGAAAAAGCGGGGTCAACTACCAGAGATGCAGGGTGATGTGTATAAACTGAAACTTTGGATGAACTAAACATCATTTCAACTTAATTTTGGAAATCTAAATATATGGAATGCATTAGCTGATTTTATTTTTGGCAGCAGACTTAACCATTCTAATCATGTTTTGCTCCAGCAAATTTTAAAATTAGTTTGCATTTCCTAAGCACACATCAGCTGGGTGAGGGCTGAGGGAGGGAGAAGGAGGGGATGTAAGGAAAAGCCAGGTTGGGATTAGCACTTTCCTGTCAGATGCTTCATTCAGTGGATAATTCACGTGCAGATACATGAAGGCTGACTAGAACTGAGTCTTTGGCGTAGGCGAATCTGGTTATTGTAGTATCTACCTGCGCAAGAGATTGGTAATAAGTTGTCAAATTGGGGCAAAGGGTTTACTTTGTTTTTATTAAACTTTTTTAATTTTCTTATATTGTTGTTCATTTTTGTACAGTATTTGATTTCTCCCCTTGGGTGTAGTCAGGGAGTTTATTTTTTTACTGTCTTTATACCTTCTGGGAAAAGAATAAAACTTAAGACAAAATTTCTGTGTGATGGTAAATTTTCTCTACTTACTTATAGTGTTGATTAAACTATAATTCTCCACTAACTTCATAGTGACATTAAGTAATAGTAAAATCCATGTTTCTTTTGTGAGCTCAGTATACTTTGCAAGCAGAATTTCTTTACCCTCAGCCAGACCTAGAGGGAGGAATCAGGCCATGGTCTCTATCTCTTTGCTGTCTGCCGAGTGCCAAAACTTTTTTCCAAAGTCCACCCTCACCCTCAAGGTTATTATAGCAATTACTATTTGTGGGACCACTGCCATGTGCCAGAAGATATACAGATCATATTTAACATCATCACCACAATCCTGCAGGTTTCGTGGAACAACTGTCCTCATTTTACAGAATAGGAAACTGAGTCACAGAGAGGTTGAGCAACCTTGAAGATAGTCACAGAACCAGAAAGTAGTTGAGTTGAGGTCAAAATCCAATGTTTTGTCCCTAGAGCCTGCACCCATTTGGCAGAGCTACCTCTCAAGAAACACAGACTTCAGGCTGGAGAATCGAACATGTAGAGTTAACTCTCCAATCCCCTTCTAGGCAAGGGTGGGTGGGGGGAGAGGCAGAAGAATGCCAACACTGGCAAGCTAACCTAAGCAGTGCTCCTGGGACTTCAGTGCTAGCCTCAGCCAAACAACTCCTGTTATCTAAGAAACTGTCCTTGATGGGAGCACAGCCCTTTCCATTCTAACAAAGGGCTGAGCATTTAGGTGGGTAGGAGCTGCTCTGACTTTAAGACAGACCAGGCACTGGCATTGTAGGCAGCCAGTTGGGAGGGGGAAAAAAATGCAAGCTACTGCATTCTGGCCTTCTCCATTAAAGTCTGCCTCTACAGATTGCCTTGGAGGTAGAAGTTGTTGGAGAGCTAAGAAAAGAATGTCAGAGAAGACTCTAGTTCCAGTAAAGACAGAAGAGGCCATCAGGAAATTATACACGCTCAAACCATCATTAAATTCAGGATTGCTTAAAAGAAAAAAGTTTAGAAAGTGAATGAGTTAGTGTTCTCCAGAGACACAGAACCAAGGGGAGAGTTATGTGTACACATAAATTTCTCTATGTGCACACACATGGAAAACGTGCATGTCGTATGTGTGCGAGATATAAATCTGGTTTTTATTTTATATATTTTCTATTTTTATTTTGATATTATATGTTATTTATATTTTACATATTTATTTATTACATATACTTTTAAAGGACTGGTTCACACAGCTGTAGGGGTGGCAAGTCCAAAATCTAAAGGCAGGCCCATCGAAACATAGAAACTCAGGCAGGAGTTGATGCTGCAGTCTTTCCTTCTTTAAAGGAAACCTTCACTTTGGCTCCTACGGCATTCCACTGATTGAATGTGGTCCACCCACACTATCAGGAGTAGTCTCCCTCATCAACTGATTGTAGATACTAACCACTATTTTAATACCTCCATAGAAACACCTAGATACGTGGTTAAATCACCTAGTACAATAACTTAACCAGTGGGCACATAAAACCTACCCTCCTGTAGGATCACCCTAGGACAACTATTTTCACTCTAGTGTTCTCTTCCAATAATTATAAATATATTAAGGAGTAGTAAAAAAAAAAAGACTGCATTATAAGAATTTACTACTTTTATTGCACATACAATACATATCCATTATAGAAAAATTGTATACATAAAAATTTGCCATTCCAATTTCTTATGTAATTTGTAAACTCTTTCTCATTTTTATCTCCTCTATGGTATTATGGAAACAGAACAGGGGATCACGTCCTAATGTGCCATTCATCTTTTTATGCCTGTCATGAATTGTGGTGCCTGACACACAAAAGGTACTTGAAAGGTATTGGTTGAAAGTGGGTTTTGTTTCATAGTACCAACATTGGTTATTTGTGATAGCTACATAATAGTTAATATATTAAAATTACCTTATTCATCACCTCTGATGAAGCAGTTTGATTGTCTTCAGGTATATTTTTCTTTTCCTACAAGAAAATTTCACTGTTAAGACCTTCTCTGTACACATACTTTTCTCTTTCATTTGAATAATTTAAGAAAACTTATTTATGCACAGCCTCCTTTCCGGTATATTGACCTTTAGCAATCACACTGATTAGTCAAATTACTGATTAATTGAGAAGAAAGTATGGGTCAAAGCGATTATTTGAAAGGTCCATTGTGACTAGAACAATAGTCTCATAATAATAACTAGTAATTGTGAAGATCATTACAAAAGTGCCCCCAACCAAACTGAGCTTTGTTAAATTAAGCATGGGAGTTTTTTCCTTATTATCTCTCAGTCCCACAGCTGCCCTCAATGAAGTAGTGATGGAATTCTGCAAACTACATTTCCCATTTCCTAGGTTCCTTTGACATGTGGCTTCCTGTTAGGTTTTGCCAAACAAACTGATTGGCAGGAAAATCAAGAGGAGAGGAGTGAAAACCAACTTTCTCTCTCTCTCTCTCTATCTCTCTCTCTCTCTCTCTCTCTCTGTCTCCCTCTCCCGCTCCCCCTCACATCTCCACCTTCCTTTCCTTCCTTCTTCTCACAGTGTTTGCCCCATTATTGCAACTACCAAGGCTATGATCCAACTTCCAGGATCGTACATTCTGGAAACCCCATCCCCACCATGTTGCCCTGCAGCCCTATGTAATCTCTGAGTTGCCTTAATCTCTCCTTTCTGGCTCTTTGACTTTTTAAGATCTCTGTAATTCCCGGTTTTAAATATCCTCTCTTTGAAGTATCTGCACTCATTTCAGTTTTCCAGACTAGACCCTAATTAATACAATAAAGGCAGAATTTTAATAAGGAGCTGCTCACCTGGTGTTGCCCACTTCAGTCTCCAAACTCTGGACTTTAGGAGACAATCTAGATACACTCTTTCAAAATATCTCTACACAAGTATATTAATCATGCTTTTTGTATTCTGTGTTATGATGTTTTGACATCTTAAAAAGCTTGCTGACTAGGGAGAAACTCCTCCCCCTGGCCCTGGGGTCACCCCTTTCTAAAAGATAGTGAAGCACTCACCAAGACCATGACTCGCATATGAAACCAACCAATCCTATGTCTATAGTCTCATCCACATCTTTTTCTAATAAGTCAATATTTCCCCTACCCTAATCATCCCAGGGCCAGATACAGGCAACTAGAGCCTACCCCTATTGCCAAACCCACTAGAATTCAAACTAGTCATTCCTAAACTGTTTCCCACGAAAACCCCAATAAAGGCTCTGGCTCAAACTTCCCCAACTTCTGGTCTTCTGGCTCCTGATCAAAGCATGTAACTTCCCCTGTGACCCCATGTGCCATGTGGTGAACCCTTCCGGGACCCATGAGTATAATAAGCTTCTACCTTCCAAGCTGCACACTCATTTCCTCCTGTGATGGCACTGACGTCACACGACATATCCATCTACATTCTTAGGACACCAGCAGTATCTCCTAAACTCCAGTCCTCATGAACTCTAGTCCTCATAAAACCAGGAAGAATTTTAATAGCTCCTCATTAAAGAAAGTTTCAACAAACCTCTTCACTAAAGGACTTCTCAAACCCTTTAACATATCATTGTGCATTTCGAATCTCCAAAAGTGACTTTTTATCCCCAAGGCATTCTTTTTATCATGCAATGGATAGCTCTGTATATATATATCTACTACCTATTTATGTGGCTACATATGTACATCACAATATATGTATATTAAATATATATCATGTATATGTAAAGATTATATACATATAATTCTTAGAAAGCTTGCTGGCTGGGAAAGACTTCCTCTCCCTTTCTTAGAGATGTCAAAGGACTCATAACAGACCAAGTCTCCCAGACACAAACCAGCCATTCCGAGAGTGACCAATCCTTATGTCACTTTGACATCCCATGGGCTTCCTACCTAGCCTCATTTCCTATACATAGAGATCTATGTATACAAGTTTATCTATAGAAATGCTTTAGAAAGTTCTGCTAGTGTCTTCATTAAGATGTTAATAGGTTGTTAATAATGACTGAACTTATCCGTTGTAGTCAAAACCAAACACAACACAGACTCACAAACATACTGATTAGCAGCTGTCTATAAAAGTCACAGGATTATCAGATTTCAGTTCTTCTTTCTCTAAAAATAATCCTTAATCATCTAAGGAAATTGTTATGGTCCAGGTAAAATGTTCCTCCTCTCTTACCCCTGACTGGTAGGCCAGACAGCCAAGCCTTTTCTTTGAGGACTATTAATAGTCAATCTCAGACCTGACTTACTCCTGGAGAACAGATCGTTCTTTAAGTACAAATTGCTATCATTCTATTTCTTTTTCTTTTTTTTTCCCCAGGAAATTAAAAAGGGGTTAGTGGTAAGAATACAAGCATAACCTTAAAAGGCAGTTGAAGCTGTACAGATGTGTTTATAATGATGCACACCTGAGACTTATATAATGCTACAAAGCAGTGTCACTTCAATTTTTCTTTTAAGAAAGTACTAGAAACACAAGAACCAGAACGCAAGCTCAGCAAGGCCTCCCAGGCACCGGAACAGAGATCTAAAAGGGTATCCCGGGTGAAGTGTATGTGCTCCCCCTCCTCCCAACCCCACGCACCCACTGGCTGCCTCTTCTTCCTCATGCTGTATCCGCGACTTCCTGAGTTTGCTTGAAATCCCTCTCTCCCCTGCCTGGTCTCTGTCTCACTTCAATGTGACCACAACTTACAGGCTACCCAACCTCGGTTTGGGCTAACTTCCGCCTGCCATCCCAGTTGCCCATCTCCCCGCATCACTGTTGATTTCTGTGAGTGGTTTCACTTCCCCTTCTGCTTAGCAAAATGCTGATGGTGAGCTGTGTGATAATGAGACTTCCCAAACCTGAAGGCTGCAATTTATCTCTCAGCAAATGTATTCTGAACACTGGTCGAGAAGAGAACAATTTTAAAGCCCTGTTAGAGATTTCTTCCTAATTAAATTTTGCTTTAAGTCCAAACTTCAAATGATTGCTGTGTGTCATGGTCTGCCCCCTCACTGCCCCTTCTCCAACCTGGGTTTCTCAAAGACTCCATCTCCCTTGCGAATTCCAACCTGGCCTGCCTTCTGTCTTTCCAATTTGCACATTTACATCAGCTGTTCCCTCTACCTGAAACTTCAGCCTTCCTTTATGCCTGGGTAGCTCCCACACATCCTTGAGCAATTCTGTTGTTACTGCCTTGGGGAAGCTCTCCCATCTCCCACCCATCACAGCCACTCTAACATCACATTCAGTTTTAAATTTGTTGAAGTGATTATTTTTCAAATGTCTTTCCCCCTCATTAGTAAGCAGATGAGTCCCTAGAACATGTTTTCTTTTGTTCATTGATGCCTCCCCAGCTTCAGCACCTGGTGGTCTCAACAATTTTCTGACTATATCCCTTCTATTCTTCAGCAATCATCATCTGTTTCTAAGCAATTGTTCTTTTGTAACACAATCTGTCCTTGATTCCTAAGTTCCTATTCTTGTTTCATGACTATAATGTCCCCTTTTGTCTCCTTAATATTAAAAATAATTGTTTTGATGCAGATGTTTCTATTGCTGTGTTTCCTTTTGTGAAGAATGTGTTTTATTTATCATCTGTCTTACATTTTTGTCTTTCCTCTCATGTTGCTATCCATAGGAGGAGTTTTCGCCCACAGGCAGAGTGGCACTCCCTGTTCAGTCTTTGGGAAGATTCACTCTTTACTCACCCCATGTTTAAAACTACATCATATTTCCTCTCAAATACTTTACCTCAATTTATCTTTGAAAGAACCCTATCTGGCACAATATGTATTATTATTATTCATATTTTATAACTAACTATAAACTTTTTATTTCAGGAAAAATAATAAATGAAATTTTGAGAAACTGCCTTCTCCTAAATCAAGTTATTTACAAGCTATCAGAGCCAAACTCGTACCCAACCACCTGATCATATATACTACATTCACACCATGGCTGCCTCTTATTTGGGTCTACTGAGAGCCTGGCATTGTAATCAGGATTTCCACTTGTAAGGGACAGAAAGTTGTCTGAAGCTAGAGAGCAGGAGAAAATTTCTACAACCTGGAGAAGTTGGCTTGCGACCGCAACAGTGCAGGGACTATAACATTTTCAGGATTCTCCTTCTCATGTGTCAACACCTCTGAGTGTGTTGACTCCATTCTCTCCTTTGGATTCTTTTCCCCACATGGTGGAGTACATAGCCTGTGGGATACTGGGTAACTAATCCAACAGCTCTGGCCCCTGCCTCCCAGTTCCAGTTTCTAAAATCATCCAGAAGGACTCAGGTTGGTTCATTTTAGGTCATGTGCACACCCCATTCAAAGACCTCCCCAATTACTGTTGCCATAGAGATAAGATATTATCACTAACCTGACCTAGGTTATGGCAGGTCAGGTGGCTGGATTCATTGGCAGTTCATCATCAAAATCTCATGAGCACTTGCAAAATCTCCTATAAGTTTGCACACAGATCCAGAGACTTACTTCTGTGTGATAAAAATTATTCATGCTCAGCCTGATGAGGTGGACAGCAGCTGGGCTTTGGTGTCATATTGACTCCAGGTTCAATCCCAATGCTGTTGTTTAGGCACTGTGTGACCTTGGACAACATGTTTAACAAGAATGCTAGAATATTTGTTATTCTCTTGAGTAATCTATTTAACTTGGCAGATAATAAGCACTCAGCGGTTTCAACTTTACCTCCTCTAACATCTGTACTGTCTATTTTCCTCTTAACTGTCCAGAAAGCAGTGATTCCCAGCCAGGATTTTACAGCTTTCCTGGGAATATCTTTAGTTGCTTCAAAATTTGTCATGTGAGTCTGAAACTTTAGTTTGAATAAAAGTTAGTTTAGCTCCTATCATGTAAAAAGGTAATGATATTCATATGGTTCTTTAGAAGAAAGGCATGAAACCAACTAATCAGAATAAAGAAACAAAAGAGGTTGTTATAGGCTTAAATGTGTGATCCAAAAATCCATATGTTGAAGTCATACCCCCAGTAACTCAGAATGTGACGACAGAAACTTTAAAGAGGTGATTGAGGTTAAATGAGATCATATGGGTGGGTCCCTAATCCAACATTGACAAGTCTCTAAGTAAGAAGCTGAAAAGACAGCAAAGGGACAAACACTGGTTGCTTCAGAGCCTTCTGGCAACTCCTGGAGCACAGCACCAAGTCAGTGCAGCAATCAGCCATACCTGATGTATGGACCTAACCAACTCATGATGCCTTAGAATCTTCATCAGTCATCTTAGCACAGCATATGGTCTTGGCATGATGTGTGGGATGGGAAAGATGCTGGAGAGTTAGCAGATTGTGCTCCCCACCCCTGCACTGTAACCCCCATTCCAAAGCCATGTATTTTGCCCCCAGAGAAAGCAGTTATGTGATCAGCAGCAGCAAACTTAGTGATAAGACAGCAACCAACCTGAGATCTGCATGTAGGAGGCTCCTGTATATTCTAATTCCACAGAGGTCCCACCTCCTGATATCAAAAATGAGGTTTGTGTGGACTTTTAACATGATGGGATCTAGGAAGAGCACTCCATGCACAAGAGATGGCATTTTTCATGACCCCCCAATTCAGAGGACTTTGTATGATGGTGCTTATAAAGCTGTGTTTTCCTTTTCCCCTGGACCAGCAGGCAAGTGCTAATTTGCAGGCCCCACCTAGGCCAGGAAGTTTCCTCAAAATCGCAGCAGTACTAATAGCAAAGGTCATGGTTCCGATTTTCTGAGCACCTAGCATGTCTCAAGCCTTATACATCTTTATTTCTCATACAAATTATTCTCACTGAAGTTTCACGGCAATATACCAGCTTGCAGATGAGCAACTTGAGACTGAGAAGTGAAAGATCCTGCCCACGATCATCAGGCAAATAAATTGGAACAGAAATTGGACCCAGACCTGTCAGATTCCTAAGCCCACACTTTTCACTGTGCCCCTGCTGTCTCTCAGAATGAGACTGAGAGGCCAAGCAGTGCTGGGGGGCGAGGGTGGGGGAAGTGGGGGGGCGGGTTTGGGGAGCGCCTCCACGAGGTACCATGGAGGCTGAGAACTGCAAAAACAGGGCAATGAGAAGCATCTGACCCGCCACTCCTGCAGAGAGAGCTTCTTCATTTTAAGTCCCTCAGGGAACCTAACTCAAGCATGAAGGGTGCTCCTGAACTTGGAAGACACCTTCACCTTCCTCCCCTAGCAAAATATTTCTGTGTTCATGACAAATCTTTATCAACTCAGTCCAACCCCATCCCCTCAGCCTTCGTTTGCTCTTCCTGCTCCATGCGACACCCCTGCAGAAGTCCCTGGAGCCTTCTCACCAGGAGAAACCCCTTCCTTCCTCTGGGCCTCTTCCTTTCTTCCCACTGGAAGTCCCCTGCTTCATTGGGTTCATTTCCATCTGAAACCTGGAGAGGATAGGAGGGAAATTCCATCACCTGTCTGCTCTCCCCAAAGCCAAGAAAGCGATTTTTCTCCTCAGCCCCAGGGCTTCTTTCCTGCTCTAGCGCTTCCCCAGCCTTCACAAAAGAGGCTGCGGGTGAAGGTTTTTCCATTTAATTTCATTTTTCATCATTTTTACCCCTTTCAGATGGTTCACATCGGAGGGTCTCAGTGGATTAACTGGCCAATCAGATTTCATTATGAGCCCAAGTAGTTCTTATCATTAAACCTGTAATTTATTTCTTCTGTGTTTCATAAAATGTGAAATATTACCATTCTCCAGGAGCTTGAAGAGAGCAGGGATGCTCCATTAAGCCCAACACTGCTCCTCCAGAAGAGGCCATAATTATATGCGGATTTTTTTAACAGCTAAGTTTCTACTTGCAGATGCTAACAAAAGAAATAAGCTTTTAATCCAAACATAATTAATATGAATTACCTCCCCAGTACACCCTGGCTTTGCACCATTAAACTTAATTTTTGTTTTGCATGATAATTGTGTTATCATTACCGTTTATAGGAGAACTCAGGGACCCTCACTTTGTTTTCAGTCAAGACCAAAGGGACTGGAAATGACTTCCCTCCCCTCTGCCGGCCAGAAACCTGTCAGCCAACACTTCTGTCCTGTCCCTCCAGGCCCCAGTGGCTCATAGAGGCTGGAGACCTCTCGCCAACAGGAAAAGTTTACGTGGTGCAGATTCGCCATGCACGATACAGGCCCAGCCAGGGCTGCTGCTGGCTGATCATTAGTGTCGTCATCATCATTATTATCATAATTGTTATTATTGTTCCTAACAGCAATGAGGATCACACAACTTCATTGCCACGTATCCCAGCTACCCTGATATTGACTACTTCTCCCAACTGTTTCCAATTATTAAGCAAAGCTTCAGGAATCAGACTGAGCACTAGGTTCCTGTTCAAGACTGTCTTCCTCTCTTTTACCTCTGTATGCCCCGCTCTTCCTCTTTACCTACCACTCGACTTTATAAGAAAGATTCATATGTCTTAAATATGAGAAGGAAATGATCTTTGAAGTTAGGCACCATATGTATACACTGGCATTTCTTCATAATTCAGAGAGTTATTCAAGTGACTGCTACAGTCTGCTCTGGACTAGGTACTGAGAAGAATTTTATATATATATATATATATATATATATACATATATATATATATACATATACCTATGAGATATATATATATACACACACACACCCATGTCCCCTGTCATCAAGGAATTTACAATCTAGTTGAGGGAGGTATACAGGTGTCCAAATAACAATGCAACATACAACACCAAAGATGGCCAAAAAGCCACGTGCTAGTGTGAGCATTAGTGGAAGAAGAGGTCAAGAAACTGTTCAGGGAAGACTTAGTGTAAGAATAAGAGATTGGGCTGGACTTGAAGGGTGGGTAGGATTTGTGGAGGTGACACGGGAGCAGAAGCAGGTGAAGAAGGGCACCCCCAGAACAAGACCACGGACAGGGAGGGCATCAAGCTGGCTGTCAGACACAACGCCTGTGGAAGAGCAGCAGAAGAGAGGCTGGAAAGTCTGAGCTCAGAAAAGAAAGATTCTAGAACACCAGACCAGAGGATAATTCTTATGTTGGGAGAAGGTATGGCTTAATGGCAGCAGTACCTTCAAGTGGTCAGTCCAGGGGCAGGTGCAGAGGGTTAAACAAAGAGAAATTGCGATTGTGAGGAAGAAATACGTAAAGGAGAAGCCATGGGACTTGGTAAGAGAAAACAGAGTATGGCTATCTTTTGTTAACTAGCACTAGTATTCTATTTAGTCCTATTTCATCTTCCCGCTATTCCTACAGAACTGTCCAGAATAGCTCGATTATATATTCTACACAGCTGAGCAGGGAAAGTCACTGCAAGATCAAAGAATTACTAAAATGTGCTATTTTTTTTTTCAGTGACCAAGCAAGAACCATTGGTCTTTGGCTTCTTTCCTGAAAAATATTGCTTAAAAAAATCATAAAGACAATAACAAGCAGATCTCAGGCCAGGCCCCCAAAATCAGTCACAAAGACAAGAGTGTTTTCACCTGCAGAAAACTGGTAGCCCTTCATTCTTGCCTGACCTTCTTGTCTAATGTGGTAGAGGAGGAGTTGAATATTTATGTTTTTCAAGCACTGGATCAGGAGGCACTGAGGGAAAATGTTAAAACTCCTTTACTGTGATATTGGCCCTATTTTTCTTGTCGATTTACCCACCAACAATTTGGATAATGAATTTCTTACAGAGAAGTTTTGCTCTAGGGAAGATCCTTCTACGAAAGCCAGATTTATCAATGGCCCAGGAGCTGTAAATAGGAAACAAATTTTAAATTAATACAAAGGTTGATTTGACAAACTTGGGACTTGGCCCAAATATCCCAAAGGAACTTCAGTAGTAATACAGCGTGAAGGGGAGAAAGGATGCCATCAAATGAGAACATAAGTGTAAAAGTATAAAATATACGAGGAAGAGACCAGCAAATGCAGAGTGAACAACAAGGTGGCTGTGAAACAGCAGGAAATATCTAACTTTCCTGTATGGCAGGTGATGCCTGCTGAGTGCCATGTGTCTGTTAGAAGTTGTAAGCCTGTCGTGGAATGAGAAAATATGACCACAAGCAACCATTCCATAAGAACATGCAGTTGATCGCAAGTGGGTTCTGCATCCTATGTGGAGCTGAACAGGTAAAGGAACTGTGAGTGAAGAAGTGTTAGAGTGGAGAGCGGGACCTGTGAAAAGATTTTGGGTCCTGGAATTATTGTCCAGTGCAGAAAAGTCCAGAAGGAAGAAGATGAGTGGTACTGGGTCCATTTAACAGGATAGTCAACCCCAAATTTGTCTCCTTGGAATCATGGAACAAGTTTCTCAACTCCTGCTTCCTTATTTTTTTTTTAAGATTTATTCATTCATGCACAAAAGAGCTGGGGCACAGGCCAGAGATTCAGCTGGGTGAGAGGATTCATCAGAGACAGAGTGGGGAACAGAACAGGCAGACTGACTGAAAGACACTGCTGAGGGAGCAGTGGGTGAGCCAGGAGAGGTCTGCTGTGCCATGTGAGTTGCTCCCTGGCCTGCCAGGGATCAAACTCATGCTGCAGAGGATGCGGATTGCCTCACAGTGTGGTGCTTAACCCCTTGTGCCACCAGGAAGGTCCCAACTCCTGCAACCTTAGTGTACCTTCCTCTGTCTCACATCCAGGACAACATTGGATTCTAGATGGCAACTTAGATCATCCAAACTCCTCTGACTTCTGATATCCAAAATACCCCAGGATGCAGAGACGGGTAGTGACGTTGAGGGGTCATTCAGCCCACGCATCTACCTCTGGGCATCTCGGCAGCATGAAACAGTTCTTTAATCTTAATTGTTCTTGACATATGGGCTTCACAACTCAGCAGCAATGTAACCAGGTCCAAAAATATCAGCCCAGAAAGACAACCTACAATCACACCTTTACATGTTTTTTTAAAGAAAAAATAAATAAAAGGTGATAGGGTAGTAGATGGGGTGGCAGGACACCTCCCAGAGTCCAAAGAAGAGCTATGGGTACCTGAGGACCAGAACTGAGGACTTTTTCTCCCCCTCCCTTTCTGTTCCTTCCTTACCTTACCCACATGGCTATAGATATGCCAGCAGTTAAGAGCCTCCATGGTTCCAGCTTACCAACCCATGAACTCCTGTCTGTCCCTTAACAGGAGACAGCTCTCGGCATTGTTGAAAAGTCTTGGAGACAGAAGATTTGGAACCCTGAGCAAGTCATCCAGCACCTCTGTAGCTCAGCTTACTCTTTTGTAAAAGAGACTATCATAGTGCCCACTCTGTGGAGTTGCTGTGAAGTTTAAATAATATGGCTAAGAGTGCTTGGCCCACTTTTAACTACTAGCTAGGTGTTCACTAGTTTTTTAGAGACTGTTTCTTTTCAGTGGTGATGAACCAGATTGTTCCCAAATCTACATCCATGTTCTGAAATTGTCATCATGCTATAATATAAAACCAACATCGAACTCTTCACTTGTCAAATATTTCAATGGTTTATATAAACATTTTCTCCATTAGGTAGAGGAAAGCACTGATTCTGAAGCTTACATATTATAAACTGCAGAAAGATCTAAAGTTGCTTTAGAGAAAGGCCTATATTAAATGCTTTCATAAAATAAGATGTGCATATTAAAGAATTTCTGTCAAATGCACATCCAATGGACACTTTAATGTAATTAAAACCATTTTGTGTGTCACCATTTCCCAAAACACCATTCTGCAGAACACTAATGCTTGAGAATGGTAATAGATGTTGGTTGGAAAGAGGACTCTCGGGTGAAATAAGTTCAAAAAGCAATAGGTTAAACCACAGAACTTCTCAGAACCTTCTGTGTGGATGTGCACTATGAAGTCCTGAGAGGGGATGTGACAGCCTTGTATTTCCTAGCTATATATATCTGACACGGGAGGAGTGCTCCAAATGCACACTTTGGAAAAAATCTATAATTTTGTATTCTGCTGATCATAAGCATGTCCATTTCATATCCTTTTAAATCACTGCATGATAATCTACAAAGATGTGCCATAGATTATTTAACCACTCTGCTACTTAGATACATTTCAACTTTTGCTGATATGAATAAAACTAAAACTAATATTTTTTTGCATTGTAATTTAAAAGAAAATATGTTTAGGATTCATTTCTTAGGACAGATTCCCAGAAGGAGAATTACTAGGTCAAAAGGTATTAACATTTTAAATTCATGGTGCATGATGCCAATTTGTTTTTCAACAGGTCTGTATCCATTTTCAGTACCTGGCAGTGTGTGACAGTGCCCACACACCAAACCCAGAGCCAGGCAATTGGCCAAAAGTCTAAAAGTGGGACTGCTGATGGCTACTTTCATCAGCCTTCATTAGCACTGTCTCTGGTGACAGTCTTTGCAGCTGTCAGATCCAGTGCCAGCCCCTCTACTCTCTTCTCTTGCCTCTGTCTCTCCCAGCTTCTCAAACACAGACTCAGAAGTGACTCCAGTCCATGATATTTCTTCACGGAACCCACAAAGTAAACACAGAGTAAACATACTGTAGGGGAGGAGGTGGGAGAGGCATCAGAGGAAGGAGGGAGGAGCACAGGGGACTGAGGTGATGGTGCACGGGTGCATTGATGAAGGAAACTCTATGGGGACGACACCTGAGGGGTGGGGGGAAGCAAATATAGTTTCAAAATGAACACTGATGCAAAAAATTTAAAAATTAAATAATAGTAAAAAAAAACCACAGAGTAAATCTCACACTAATATCCCCACCCACTAATACCAAGGAGCAAGAAAAGAAGTCCAGGACCCTGGGAGGTGCTGGTAAATGTTTAATAACCTGCTTTCAAGATGGGGGTGTGGGGGTGATGTGTACCATTTGCCACTTTCTTTGATATAAAAATAATCTCACCATGGTTGATTTCAAGCTAACAACCTGCCAACAGCGTGTCACTGCACTTGGGTGGGAAGAGAGGTGCATCGGAGGTTCCTATGAGCCAGTAGGCCTGGCCCCAGGCCCACTGCCCAGCCACTGCTCCCTGAATTCCTCTCTGTCTCTTCCCTAAATGATTTCCCAGGCCGGTCTGGATTCTCCTCCACATCCAACTGCACCCAGGACTCACAGGACCAGGCAGGCCCCTGGTGCTCTCTTAGCTGAGGCTGCAGGACTGACTGCATTCGCCCTACTCCAGGGCTTCAGCTCTATATATACAGAGGTGCATGGAACACAAAGCCAAGCATCCTAGCCCATGAATACCCTAACCCTCTGCTGTCCAGCCCCTGCACAGTTGCTCCTCCCACCCATCCTCTCTGCTCTGGCCTTCAAGTCTTGCACCATCTTGCCTCATGCCCCTCTCCCCTAAGCTGCCATTCTGCTTTGACAGTAACTAACCTCTTTCTTAGCCTCCAGTTTCCCATCCAGAATTTACCTCGTGAATCTGATGACAAATTCAGTTTTCACATCCATGAGACAAATTAGATGATATTTTTTAAATCATTCTTTCTCTCTCTCTTTCTCTCTCTCTCTCATTCCCTCTCTCCCCCCTTCCCCATCTTCTTCTCTCTCTGGCTGTTGCAGAAACTCCCTTTGCCAACACCCCTTCTCCCTGCCACCCCATGAACATGGGCACAACCACTAAGGATTGAAAGGTCTCTCAACCCCATGAGAGGCCCTTGTACACTGTCCACTCTCCACCCACAGGACCAGATGCTGCCTGCCGTGTCCACAATGATGTATGATCAGATTTTTAACTACCAGGTTGAGGCTATCAGACGTCCAAATTAAATTCTAAGTTGGAACATCTTGTTGTATGCTCCATCCATCTGACTAAAAACCCGTGACTGTATATTCCAAAATTACAACTGAAAATCACAGTCCCCTTGAGAAGCCCCAGCTGCTGTCCAAGCCATGCCACGAAGGACACATGAAATCCTCCTTCCTAGTGTCCAGAGCTCCCCCCACACAGCACATTGTGTGACCTCCTGGATAAGATTCCTGATGGCACACTTCCCCGCCCCACATGATCCACGTGGACACCTTCTAGTTCCCACGTGCCAGCCTTAGTTAGGATGAGTAAGCTGAGACTGCAGAAGAATGAGAGAGCGAAAGTGAAAAAATGTAAGAGAGTGAGAAAAGGAAAAACTGGTATGACAAAATTGAAAGGAACAGTAGAAGACACCAGTGGATGACAAACTGCATTATGGTCTCCAGCATTCCATGGGACTTCCAGACCCTAGAAACATAAGTAATGACTTCTACCTAAAAACAGAGAAATGGATTACTTTTAAGATGCCTCCAGGATCCACACTCTAGCTAAATGCATTGCTACCCCATCCAAACATGTGTATGAAATAGTTAACAGTAATATTCCTGAGTTGAAACAGGGAGGGTGCTTAACAGTGTTACAAGAAGCATATGGATCCCC